>NW_028225938.1:0-107727 GCF_052327205.1 Somniosus microcephalus
CTTTGGTTTATTGGAGGTTTATTGTCAGGGCCTAGGTCTGACAGACTGATTCCAGCAGATCCAGGTTCTGCTGTAGACCCTCCTTAGTTGGTGACAGCAGAACCAGGTCGTCTGCATAGAGGAGGAATTTAACCTTGGGTTCATATAGGGTGAGGCCGGGTGCTGTAGATTGTTCAAGTCGCTCTCTCTCTTTCCCCCCCCCCCAGTCGCTCTCTCTCTTCCCCCCCCCCCCAGTCGCTCTCTCTCTTCCCCCCCCCCAGTCGCTCTCTCTCTTCCCCCCCCAGTCGCTCTCTCTCTTCCCCCGCCAGTCGCTCTCTCTCTTCCCCCCCCAGTCGCTCTCTCTCTTCCCCCCCCAGTCGCTCTCTCTCTTCCCCCCCCGTCGCTCTCTCTCTTCCCCCCCCCGTCGCTCTCTCTCTTCCCCCCCCCAGTCGCTCTCTCTCTTCCCCCCCAGTCGCTCTCTCTCTTCCCCCCCCCAGTCGCTCTCTCTCTTCCCCCCCCAGTCGCTCTCTCTCTTCCCCCCCCAGTCGCTCTCTCTCTTCCCCCCCCCCCAGTCGCTCTCTCTCTTCCCCCCCAGTCGCTCTCTCTCTTCCCCCCCCAGTCGCGCTCTCTCTTCCCCCCCCGTCGCTCTCTCTCTTCCCCCCCCAGTCGCTCTCTCTCTTCCCCCCCCAGTCGCTCTCTCTCTTCCCCCCCCAGTCGCTCTCTCTCTTCCCCCCCCAGTCGCTCTCTCTCTTCCCCCCCCAGTCGCTCTCTCTCTTCCCCCCCAGTCGCTCTCTCTCTTCCCCCCCAGTCGCTCTCTCTCTTCCCCCCCAGTCGCTCTCTCTCTTCCCCCCCAGTCGCTCTCTCTCTTCCCCCCCAAGTCGCTCTCTCTCTTCCCCCCCCAGTCGCTCTCTCTCTCTCTTCCCCCCCCAGTCGCTCTCTCTCTTCCCCCCCCAGTCGCTCTCTCTCTTCCCCCCCCAGTCGCTCTCTCTCTTCCCCCCCCCCAGTCGCTCTCTCTCTTTCCCCCCCCAGTCACTCTCTCTCTTCCCCCTCCCCCCAGTCGCTCTCTCTCATTCCCCCCCCAGTCGCTCTCTCTCTTCCCCCCCCAGTTGCTCTCTCTCTTTCCCCCCCCCCAGTCGCTCTCTCTCTCCCCCCCCCCAGTCGCTCTCTCTCTTCCCCCCCCCCAGTCGCTCTCTCTCTCCCCCCCCCCCAGTCGCTCTCTCTCTTCCCCCCCCAGTCGCTCTCTCTCTTCCCCCCCAGTCGCTCTCTCTCTTCCCCCCCCAGTCGCTCTCTCTCCTTCCCCCCCCAGTCGCTCTCTCTCTTGCCCCCCCAGTCGCTCTCTCTCTTCCCCCCCAGTCGCTCTCTCTTCCCCCCCCAGTCGCTCTCTCTCTCCCCCCCCCCCCAGTCGCTCTCTCTCTTCCCCCCCCAGTCGCTCTCTCTCTTCCCCCCCAGTCGCTCTCTCTCTTGCCCCCCCAGTCGCTCTCTCTCTTCCCCCCCCCCAGTCGCTCTCTCTCTTCCCCCCCCAGTCGCTCTCTCTCTTCCCCCCCCAGTCGCTCTCTCTCTTCCCCCCCCAGTCGCTCTCTCTCTTCCCCCCCAGTCGCTCTCTCTCTTGCCCCCCCAGTCGCTCTCTCTCTTGCCCCCCCAGTCGCTCTCTCTCTTCCCCCCCAGTCGCTCTCTCTCTTCCCCCCCCAGTCGCTCTCTCTCTTCCCCCCCCAGTCGCTCGCTCTCTCTCTCTTACCCCCCCAGTCGCTCGCTCTCTCTCTCTCTCCCCCCCCCAGTCACGCTCTCTCTCTCTTCCAACAACAACATTCCCTCAAAAATCCCCTCGGCACCGCCGGGCACTTCAGCTAGTGTATAATAAATCGAATGGAAGCTTGCATATTTGAGCAGTACAGCCTCTTGAGGAATTAGGGTCATTTGTTGGCTGTGGTATATGAAGTCTTTAAGTGGTTTCTGAGCTATTAACATGTGTGAGTTATCTAGTTCAGGAACATTGATACGGATGGTACTGCTTTGACTGAGATTTTTTTCACTCAGCAGAGACGTGGGACAGGATTAAGGACCATTCTGGTCTTTGCGGTCCAGTACTACACTGATTAATTCAGTAATTCACTGAAACATCAAGGGATCCCTCACTAATATTTGTAAGTGGTGCTACATAAAGTGAATTGATATTGGACAATTCTGCAGTATATGTAATGTATTGAAATCTTCCATTTGCATGCTCTTCCTGTCTGAAAGACCATACTTTCACTTTTCACATTTTTGTGTCTCTAATTACACTCTTGCACCATTGGTGTTTCTGGTGCCTCAGTTCGGAACCTCCCAGCTTCTCTGCCTGTAGACTCGCTTCACCTGAAGACCACACGTGGCTTGACTCCCTGAGGGTAATTTTCACCTCACCACTTTGGCTGTAAGCTGGCGGAGCAGACTGCCCACCTGATAAAGAACCCACCCATTTTCAATAGAAATAAAAATCAGATGGGTGTCGTAACATGGACGATCTGTTCCACCAGTTTACCGCCGACGTGTTGCAGATATCCTCTGTGAGTGTGCGCAACACTACGGGCAATTGACTGGTACTTTCTTAACTGAGTAATGCCATTTGATTATTAAATGGCGGATAAAAGAAGTAAAGTAACCTGATAAGAGAATAAATTGAATGGAAGCCATGTTGCAAGACATGAATCATAGAAACTGCAGCGTGGAAAGCCTCTCGGGAGTGAAGGTATGAGGGAGTGTGGTAAGCAGAAGCTGTCTGAATTGGGAGATGGTTGAAAAGAGCTGTAAATTGAGAAAAACTGAAGGGGATGTGAAACTCGTAACAATGGGAAAGGTTATTTGGCAAAAACATAGGGTGAAAGTGAAAATGGGATCAAAATGAAACTGTTCAAGAGGATTTCTGTTTCTAAGTAAAATATTAACATTGCAGATGGCCTTTATGATAATGAATGTATGATTTAAGAGAGCCTGCATTTATTAACCCTTTCAGTACTGTAGAAATAAGCACCGCTGAGTTCTGTTTGTTTCATAATCTAATCACGTGTGTAACAGCTCTTCACTTCCAGCTTCTGTCTATGGAGCGACTGCGAACATTGCAAATTGAACTCCTGTGCTGTAAATCCCTTGCTAATGCAAGGCAAAAGGCCCTCTACACAGACACTGCATTTTAGTGCAATCACAAAATTATGCGACATTTCTGGTTTATAAATTAAAATTCTAAAGCAAGGAAGCTTTAAATTGCATGATGACCAGTGTGAGATTACATGATTGCTAAATGTTACAGAACAGTTTGCCCTTGCTTGCCACGCTGCATCCAGGATTCAGTGTTGTGGCTGAGAGAAAGGCATGAATCAGAGAATGGTCACAGCGCAGAAGGAGGCCATTAGGCCCGTCGAGCCCGTGCCAGCTCTCTGCAAGAGCACTTCAGCTGGTCCCACTCCCCTGCCCTTTCCCTGTAGCCCTGCAAATTATTTTTCTTCAGATACTTATCCAAAACCCTTTTGAAAGCTGTGATTGAATCTGCCTCCACCACCCTTTCAGGCAGTGCATTCCAGATTCGAACCACTCGCTGTGTAAAAAAGTTTTCCCCCATGCCTTTGGTTCTTTTGCCAATCACCTTAAATCTGTGCCCTCTGGCTCTCGACCCTTCCGCCAATGGGAACAGTTTCTCTCTATCTATTCTGTCTAAACCGTTCATGTTTTGAACACCTCTATCAAATCTCCTCTCAATCTTCTCTGCTCTAAGGAGAGCAGCCCTAGCTTCTCCAGTCTATCAACGTAACTGAAATAACAACAGAAAATGCTGGAAATACTCAGCAGGCCAGGCGTCGAAGGATGAAATGGAACTGTGGACCCGTAACTGAAGTCCTTCATTCCTAGAATCATTCTCGTAAATCTTTTCTGCACCGTCTCTAAGGCCTTCACATCCTTCCTAAAGTGCGGTGCCCAGAATTAGACACAATATTCCAGTTGGGCCGAACCAATGTTTTTTTACAGGTTCATCATAATTTTCATGCTTATTTATGAAGCCCAGGATCCCGTAAGCCTTTTCAACTGCTTTCTCAACCTGCCCTGCAACCTTCAACAATTTGTGCACACATACCCCCCCAGGTCTCTCTGTTCGTGCACCCCCTTCAGGATTGTACCCTTTAGTTTATATGTCCTTTCCTCATTCTTTCTACCAAAATGCATCACTTCACACTTTTCTGTGTTAAATTTCATCTGCCACGTGTCTGCCCATTTCACCAGCCTGTCTATGTCTTCCTGAAGTCTATCACTATTCTCCTCACTGTTCACTATACTTCCAAGTTTTGTGTCATCTGCAAATTTTAAAATTGTGCCATGTACACCCCAAGTCCAAGTCATTAATATATATCAAGAAAAGCAGTGGTCCTAGAACTGAACCTTTCTCCAGTCCGAAAAACAACAGTTCACCACTATTCTTTGTTTCCTGTCACTTAGCCAATTTTGTATCCATGCTGCCACTGTCCCTTTTATTCCATGGGCTTCAACTTTGCTGGCAAGCCTATTATGTGGCACTTTATCAAACATCTTTTGGAAATCCATACGTTAACAGCATTACCCTCATCAACCCTCTCTGTTACCTCATCAAAAAACGTGATCAAGTTGATTAAACACGATTTGCCTTTAACAATTAATCCACACCTATCCAAGTGACTGTTAATTTTGTCCCAGATTACTGTTTCTAAAAGCTTCCCCACTCCCGAGGTCAAACTGACTGGCCTGTAGTTGCTGGGTTTATCTTTACACCCTTTTTTGAACAATGGTGTAACATTTGCAATTCTCCCGTCCTCTGGCACCACCCCCGTATCTATGGAGGATTGGAATATTATGGCCAGTACCTCCGTGATTTCTTCCCTCAATTCCCTCAGCATCCTAGGATGCATCACATGCGCTCCTGGTGATTTATCTACTTTAAGTACAACCAGCCTTTCTAATACCTCCTTTATTAATCTTTATCCTATCAAGTGTCTCCACTACCACCTCCTTCACTATGTCTATGGCAGAATCCTCTTCCTTGGTAAAAACAGATGCAAAGTACTTATTTAGTACCTCAGCCATGATTGGAGGGTGGCAAATGTAAGCCCACTATTTAAAAAAGGAGGGAGAGAGAAAACCGGGAACTACAGACCGGTTAGCCTAACATCAGTAGTAGGGAAAATGCTAGAGTCTATTATAAAGGATGTGATAACAGGACACTTAGAAAATATCAACGTGACCAGACAAAGTCAGTGTGGATTTATGAAAGGGAAATCGTGTTTGACAAATCTACTGGAGTTTTTTGAGGATGTAACTGGTAGAATAGATAGGGGAGAACTGTGGATGTGGTGCATTTGGATTTTCAGAAGGCCTTTGATAAAGTCCCACATAAGAGGTTGGTGTGCAAAATTAAAGCACATGGGATTGGGGGTAATATACTGGCATGGATTGAAAATTGATTAACAGACAGGAAGAGCGTAGGAATAAATGGGTCTTTTTCAGGGTGGCAGGCGGTGACTTGGATGAGTTTGCTGATGACACAAAACTAGGTGGGATTGTGAGTTGTGAGGAGGATGCAAAGAGGCTTCAAGGCGATTTAGACAAGTTGAGTGAGTGGACAAATACATGGCAGATGCAGTATAACGTGGATAAATGTGAAGTTATCCACTTCGGTAGGAAAAACAGAAAGGCCGAGTATTATTTAAACGGTGATAGATTGGGAAATGTTGATGTACAAAGGGACCTGGGTGTCCTTGTACACCAGTCACTGAAAGCAAACGTAGGTGCAACAAGCAGTTAGGAAGGGAAATGCAAGAGGATTTGAGTACAGGAGCAAGGATGTCTTACTACAGTTATACAGGGCCTTGGTGAGACTACACCTGGACTGGTGTGTGCAGTTTTGGTCTCCTTACCTAAGAAAGGATATACTGTACTTGCCATGGAGGGAGTGCAGCGGAGGTTCACCAGACTGATTCCTGGGATGGCAGGACTGTCGTATGAGGAGAGATTGGGTCGACTAGGCCTGTATTCACTAGAGTTTAGAAGAATGAGAGGGGATCTCATTGAAATGTATAAAATTCTGACAGGGCCAGACAGACTGGATGCAGGGAGGATGTTTCCCCTGGCTGGAGGCTCTGGAACGAGGGGTCACAGTCTCAGGATATGGGGTAGGACATTTAGGACTGAGATGAGGAGAAATTTCTTCACTCAGAGGGTGGTGAACCTATGGAATTCCCTACCACAGAAGGCTGTGGAGGCCAAGACACTGTATATTTTAGAAGTAGATAGATTTCTAGATGCAAAAGAGGTCAAGGGGTATGGGGAGAGAGCGGGAATATGGTATTGAGATAGAGGATCAGCCATGATCATATTGAATGGCGGAGCAGACTCGAAGGGCCGAATGGCCTACTCCTGCTCCTGTTTTTCTATGTTTCTATGCCCTCTGCCTCCATGCATAGGTCTTTTTGGTCCCTAATCGGCCCCACCCCTCCTTTTACTACCCTTTTACTATTTATATGCTTGGAGAAGACTTTTGGATTACCTTTTATGTTGACTGCCATTCTATTCTCATACCCTCTCTTTGCCCCTCTTATTTTCTTTTTCACTTCTCCTCTGACCCTTCGATATAGAGCCTGATTCTCAGATGTATTTGTAACCTGATATCTGTCATATGTGCTCTTTTTCTGCTTCATCTTACTCTCTATCTCTTTTGTCATCCAGGGAGCCCTGACTTCAGTTGCCCTGCCTTTTCCCCTAGTGGGAATGTACCTCAACTGTACCTGAACTATTTCCTCTTTAAAGGCAGCCCATTGTTCCATTACAGTTTTGCCTGCAAATCTTTGATTCCAGTTTACCCGGGCCAGATCCGTTCTCATCCCACTGAAATTGGCTTTCCCTCAGTTAAGCAATTTTACTCTAGATTGCACGCTATCCTTTTCCATAGCTAATCTAAACCTTATTATACTATGATCACTGTTCCCTAAATGTTCACCTACTGACACTTGCTCCACTTGCCCTACCTCATTCCAGAACCAGATCCAGCAATGCCTCCTCCCTCGTCGAGCCGGAAACGTACTGATCAAGAAAGTTCTCCTGAACGCACTTCAGAAATTCTTCCCTTGCTCTGCCCTTTACACTATTACGATCCCAGTCTATGTTAGGATAGTTGAAGTCCCCCATTATTGCTACTCTATAGTTCTTGCACCTCTCTATAATTTCTCTGCAAATTTGCTCCTCCATACCTTTCCCACTATTTGGTGGTCTATAGAATACACCTATTAGTGTAATGGCACCTCTATTATTTCTTGACTCTAGCCATATAGATTCTGTCCTTGACCCCTCCAGGACATAGGGGTCGATTTTCCTGAAGCTGTCGGGAAGAAGGCGGGACTACAACTTTCGGGTTTTAGACCCGCCTACTTCGACGTCCGGCCAATCCGCGCGATTTTCCCTTGATTGACCTTGTTGAGCCCGCCCAGCGGGCTCAGCAGGCCAATTAAGGGCCACCTGGCAACAGGTGACGTCACAGACTGCAATTTCATCTGTCAAGAGATCTTGACAGATGAAATATCAGTGTTTCACAGCTGTTTCAAGCTGTGAAACACTGACAGTCTGAGTTCTAACTTGAGTCCTTCTGCACAGACTCAGTTAGAACTCTCAGCAGCACTCAAAGCTGAAGGCTGTCACTTTTCACAGATCGCAGCCATTCAGCTTTAAGTGCCGGCTGAGTGATGGGCTCCCGACGGCTACAGGAAGAAAGGCTGTTAAGGTAAGTACAGGTAAGTAAAAGTTCTTTACACACTTTAGACACACCAAACACACTTACCTTTGCACTCATGCACCCATCACTCACCTGAGCACCGACATCGCGACCCCTCCAACCCCTTCAACCCGACGGCCCGCCTGCTCTAACCTGGCGTGGTTTGGAGCCGTCGGGAATCCCACACGACACCCCTCAAAATAGGGATTAGGCTAAAAACTGCCTGTTAACTACCTGTTAACAGGCAGTTAATTGGCACTAATCCCTTCCCGCCTGGTTTCGGCGGGTCCCAGTGCAGGGCGGGTACCCGCCGCCCCTGAAACTTGCGTGGGGCGGGGTTTTGGGCGGGATGGTGTCGGGACCCCCAAATTTGGGATTCCCCCCCCCCCACACACCTGAAACCCCGCCTGACGGCTCCAGGAAAATCGACCCCACCCTCCCTTTCCAGCACTGTAACATGTGTGTACCATCTACAAGATGCACTACAGCAAGTCGCGAAGGCTTCTTTGGCAGCACCTCCCAAACCCGTGACCTCTTCCACCTAGAAGGACAAGGGCAGCAGGCACATGGGAACACCACCATCTCCAAGTTCCCCTCCAAGTCACACACCATCCTGACTTGGAATAATATCGCCGATCCTTCATTGTCACTGGGTCAAAATCCTGGAACTCCCTCCCTAACAGCACTGTGGGAGCACCTTCACCACACGGACTGCAGTGGTTCAAGAAGGCGGCTCGCCACCACCTTCTCGAGGGCAATTAGGGACGGGCAATAAATGCTGGCCTTGCCAGCGACGCCCACATCACATAAACGAATAAAAAAATATTCTCCTTATTCAATACTGCCACATCGCCTCCTATCTTTCCTGAACACCTTATAACCAGGAATATTTAACAGCCAATCCTGCCCTTTTTTGAGCCAGGTCTCTGTTATTGCCACAACATCATATTTCCATGTGGCTATTTGTGCCTGCAGCTCACTTTACCTTGTTTGTACGTATGTGAATGCACAAAGCGTAGTAATGTAAACCCATCTTAGACCATCCTGTACTCTCTCTTAGTTTGACCCCACCTAATACCTTATTCTTTCTTACTTTAGTGCTTTCTGCCTCTCCCAATCCTTTCAGCACTTTATTTCCCCGTACTAATGTTACATCCTGGTGCCCAGCCCCCTGCCTAATTAGTTTAAACCCTCCCCAAGAGCACTAACAAATCTCCCTGTGAGCATACAGACCTATTGCTAAAGACTATATCATTCCCTCCCAATCCCCAATGGCAGCAGCAAATTGAGAACTTGTTTGTTTACATTTTTACCTGTTCTATACTACTGATATATGATGAGTTATAGGATATGATTCACATCCTAAAAGTATTAATCATGAGTTGCGTAAATGCACGAGGTGTATTGATCGTATCACACAGCTCCTCCTCATTTGTCCAGTCTACACAACACAATTGTCAATATAAATTATAAAACCCATATGTACTTTTTAAATTGAATAATTCAGCCCATCGTGCCTGTGGCGGCTCCTTGAAAGAGCGATCCAATTAATCCCACTCTCCTGCTCTTTACCCAAAGCGCTTTCATTTTCCCCTTAAATATTTATCCAGTTCCCTTTTGAAAGTTACTATTGAATCTGCTTCTAACACTCTTTCAGGCCGTGCATGCTAGATCATAACTGGCTGTGTAAAATGTTTCCCCATGTCACCTCTGGTTCTTTTGCCAATCACCTTAAATCTGTGTCCGCTGGTTACCGACCCTTCTACCACTGGAAACAGTTTCTCCCTCTGTGCTCTTATCAAAACCCCTCATCATTTTAAACTCTTCTATTAAATATCCCCTTAACCTTCTCTGCTCTAAGGAGAACAATCCCAGCTTCTCCAGTCTCTCCACATAACTGAAATCCCTCATCCCTGGTACCATTCTAGTAAATCTCTTAACCCTCTTTAAGGCCTTGGTGCCCAGAATTGAACACAATACTCCAGCTGAGGCCTAACCAGTGATTTATAAGGGTTTAGCATAACTTCCTTGCTTTTCTACTCTGCCACTTATATATAAAGCCAAGGACTTGTGTCAACTTGTTATGTCACCATCTAAGATTTGTGTACGTACACCCCCAGATCTCTCCGTTTCTGCAGCCCCTTTTAAAATTGTACTGTTTAGTTTATAATGCCTCTCCTCATCCTTCCTTCCAAATGCGTCACTTCATAACCACATGTGCAGGAAGTGCCTCCAGTTGCTCGAGCTCAGGGTTACTGAGCTTGAGGAGAAGCTGGGGTCACTGAAGGGCATACGGGAGGCTGAGTATTTCCTGGAGCAGATGTTCCAGGAGGTGGTCACCTCGCAGCTACAGAGAATCCAGGAGCATAGTAAGTGGGTGGCCATCCGACAGGGATGGAAGAGGCAGGCAGTGCAGGAATCCTCCGGGAGTGTGGTTTTCAACTGGATACTTGTGAGGGTGATGACACCTTGGGGGAGTGCAGTCTAGAGAGCATCCATGGCACTGTGGGGCAAATAACTGCACAGGGGGACACAGCAAAATGTGGAAATGGTCCTAGGTGATTCGATAGTCAGGGGGATGGATAGATGGCCGTTTCTGCAACTGTCGATGTGAGTCTCGCCTGGTGCTAGGGTAAAGGACATCACTGAATGGGTGCCGATCATTTTGCAGGGAGAAGGAGTACAACCAGAAGTCGTGGTCCATGTTGGAACCAGTGACATGGGAAGCAAAAGTCTTGAGGTCCTACAGGCAGAGTTCAGGAGCTAGGGAGGAAATTGAAGAGCAGGACCTGAAAGATAGTAATTTCTGAATTATTCCCAGTGCCACATGCCAGTGAGCATCGGAGCAGTAAGATAAGACAGGTTGAGTGGCTGGAGAAATGGTGCAGGGGGAGAAGGCTTCAGCTTCCTGGGGCTTTGGGAGCACTTCTGGGGCAGGAGGGACCTGTATAAGGTGGACGGGTTGCACCTCAACAGGGCTGGGACCTATGTCCTCGAAGGGAGGTTAACTAATGCAGTGGAGAAGGGTTTAAACTAATTTGGCAGGGGCGGGGCACCAGGATGGAGCATCGGAGAGGATGAGGCATTCGGTGCACAGAGGACTGGTAGAGAGAACAGCATTAGAACAAAGAGTAGTTCATAAATGGGAGGAATCGGGCGGGGGGGGGGGGGGAAAGCGAGGCAGACTAAAATAGGTTTGGAGTGCCTGTGTGTAAATGTACAGAGGGTGGTAAATAAGGTTGGTGAGCTGCAGGCACCAGTTGCCACGTAGGAATTTGATATAGTGGCAATAACAGAGACATGGCTCAAAGAAGGGGAGGAATGGGCACTTAATATTCCTGGCAACAAAGTATTCAGGAAAGATGGGGAAGGGAAAAAAAAAGGAGGGGGTGGCAGTATTGATCAAAGATACTGTTACAGCACTGGAAATGGATGACGTACTTGAGGGTTCAAAGACAGAGGATAAGACCTGAAAACGGGCGTGGGAATCGCAGTGCATGATAAACCCGGGCCTGTTCATTGCGTTGCAGGCAGCAGGTTAAATTAGTGCTGCCTGCTCTTTTAAATGGTTTCTGAGTGCAGCCAGCATTCCCCACGCTGTTGATGGCCATCATGGGGAAGGGGATCACTGAGGCCGTGGCCACTGGTGACGTTGAAGCGATTGATGATTAGAGTATCAGCATACCTAATCCTCCTTCAATTCTCCCTCGTCTCTCAATCCCTTCTGAGTGAGAGGCTGCAGTGGGTGTAAGCGCACACTTCTTACTTTCTCTTCTCCCCACACCACAACCCAACCCATGTATTTGGATTGTTCTGCGCGGCCCCTTAAAGAGGCTTCACAGGGCCAAACTAAATTAGAGGGAATATTGATTGGAATGTTTAGTTTGTGGTGGCATTTATTGTAGCATTGCGGCCAAGAGGACGCTGATGGCCAGTAACAGAGGGAAGATGAGGTGTAGGACTAATGTTGAATGGGGAATTGGGGTTGCGTTCACTTGTACTGCAGTTGGATGAATCGGTCAAGGACAGCCCAGCCAGAAAGGGGCTGTCTGGGTCACTTCCTCCCCTTCCGCTTGTGCCTCCTCTTCAGCTGGTTGCCGTATGCCTGGTGGCAAGGGCTGTGCCCTCATGATGGCGAGATTATGGAGCATGCAGCAGACCACCACGAATCTTGAGATGCGCTCTGGTGAGCACTGCACGGCTCCTCCAGAGCAGTCCAGGCACCGGAAACATTGTTTAAGGATGCCAATGGTCTGCTCTATCAGATTTCGTGCAGCAGCTTCGCTCTCATTGTATACATGCTGCCCATGTGTGGTTGGGTTGCGGAGTCATGAGGCAGGTGGTCAACAGATAGCTCTTGCTGCCCAGTAGCCACCCTCTGGTTTGTCGTGGCTCAAAGACTGAGGGAGCAGTGGACTGACGCAGAATAAAAGCATCATGACTGCTACCAGGATACTGGGCATTCACCATCACGATGTGCTGAGCAAGGTCGTACACCAACTGCACATTTAGTGAGTGATAATCTTTGCGGCTGTGGTACATCTGAGAATTTAGATGCGGCGCCCGCAAAGCCACGTGTGTGCAGTCAATGGCGCCCTGCACCATGGGGAAGCCCGCTATCCTGGCAAAGCCACGTGCGTGCAGTCAATGGCGCCCTGCACCATGGGGAAGCCCGCTATCCTGGCAAAGCCACGTGCGTGCAGTCAATGGCACCCTGTACCATGGGGAAGCCGGCTATCCTGGCAAAGCCATGTGTGCAGTCAATGGCGCCCTGTACCATGGGGAAGCCCGCTATCCTGGCAAATCCACGTGTGCAGTCAATGGCGCCCTGTACCATGGGGAAGCCCGCTATCCTGGCAAAGCCACGTGTGCAGTCAATGGCGCCCTGTACCATGGGGAAGCCCGCTATCCTGGCAAAGCCACGTGTGCAGTCAATGGCGCCCTGTACCATGGGGAAGCCCGCTATCCTGGCAAAGCCTTATGTGCGCATCGCTTGCTTCTCTCTGGTCAGAGAGAAGACAATGAACTGCCCTCTCCTGGCACATAGAGCGTCTGTCATCTCTCTTATGATGGCGAACTGCAAGATGGTAGAAATGTTGCCTGCTCCAGCCTGGAAGGATCCCGATGTGAGGTAATTCAGGGCCATGTTCACCTTCACAGCCACTGGCAATGCTGTCCTTGCCCTGATGTGAGGCTGCAGGTCTGGTTGCAAGATTTCTATGAGCACCTTCTTCGTAAAGCGCAGACATCTCAGACACTGCTCCTGGCTCAGATTGAGTTAAGAGAATTGCTCTCGGAAGACCCTAGGTAGGTAAAGCCTCCTGCTGAGAGCCCTCCTCCCACTGCGAGCACCTTGTCCTCTTCTTCGCTGCCTCTGCCCCATCCCCCTGTCATGCTGCAGGCCAAGGAGGTTGACAACTAGAGCCTCCATGACTGGGAGCAAGTGGTCTGACCAGAACCCTTGAAGGCAGAAGCAAGGTTTTCTCCACTTGCAGCACCACTCCCTGTCACCTCACCAACTTTAAAGAACTCTAGAAAGCTCCAAACACTTCCACAAACTTACACAGAACCAGTAGAAATTAATCAGCAACTGACGTGAGAGTGGTTGCTGATCCCTTTAAATATCACTGGTGAGGGGCCCTTGCTGCTGTGCGAGGTTAACACAGGGCGTTCGTTCCAGTGTTGAGGACGAAAATGGAATCAATGGCGTCAAATCAGCGTTGTACGCAAATTGACGTCACAATCTGCCTACTCAACATATTTCTGGCACAAGCTCTCAACGCTGGCGCTAAAGCCCTCACCAAGATGGCATGGCCCACACCAGAAGTGTGCGCACACGGCTCGGATGCCATTTTCGACCCAAAACAGCACCGGTAGTGCCTCAACAGCGGGCACCAGGCAATCAAATTGTTAGCCCCCTTACTCTTATACTCTAACGCCCCTGCAATACAGGCTGTCATGCCATTTGCCTTTTTAATTGCTTGCTGTACCTGTATGTTAACTTTCTTAACTCTTCACCCCCTCCTCCCCCCTCGCCCACCCCCCTTCTCCACCCTCCCCCTCCTCCACCCGCCCCCCTCTCCCTTCTCCACCCTCCTCCACCATCCCCCTACTCCACCTCCCCCCACTCTTCTCCTCCCCCCACCCCCGTGTTAATATGAGGACCTTTTAAAGTTGCAGCATTGCTTATACCTGTACACATTTTCATTTTGGAGCTTTGCAACCTTTTCTTGGCCCTTCCCCTTTTATCTTTTCCTGATTGATTTTCTATTTTTTAGTCTTGCTGTGGGACATCTACAAGATGCATGTGATCCACTTTGGTGCCAGTTGCCACGGTACTTACGAGCTGTCCTGTGATCGTTCTCTGTCTTTAAGAGCAAAAATGGCCTATACTTAGCATTAGTCAGTATGACTGCACATTTTATTTTCACAACTGAAAGCAGTTCATAATGCACAAACACAAGTGTTTCGTGTTCCAACAAGCCCCCATGGGACAGGTGTGCGTGCTTCGCTGTATGTATTACTTGCCTTTGGGCACGGAAAGGAAAGGAACTTTGAACCTTCCACTGCGATATTCAATCAGCCAACCTGGAGAAACTCAGTTTGAAGTTTTTTTTTTCTTATATGGGATGTGGGCGTCGCTGGCAAAGCCAGCATTTATTGCCCATTCCTAGTTGCCCTTGAGAAGGTGGTGGTGAGCCACCTTCTTGAACCGCTGCAGTCCGTGTGGTGAAGGTACTCCTACAGTGCTGTTAGGTAGGGAGTTCCAGGATTTTGACCCAGCGACGATGAAGGATCAGCGATATATTTCCAAGTCAGGGTGGTGTGTGACTTGGAGGGGAACTTGGAGGTGGAGGTGTTCCCATGCGCCTGCTGCTCTTGTCCTTCTAGGTGGAAGAGGTCGCAGGTTTGGGAGGTGCTGCCCAAGAAGCCTTGGCGAGTTGCTGCAGTGCATCTTGTAGATGGTACACACTGCAGCCATGTTATGCTGGTGGTGGAGGGAGTGAATGTTTAAGGTGGTGGATGGGGTGCTAATCAAGCGGGCTGCTTTGTTCTGGATGGTGTCGAGCTTCTTGAGTGTTGTTGGAGCTGCACTCATCCAGGCAAGTGGAGAGTATTCCATCACACTCCTGACTTGTGCCTTGTAGATGGTCGAAAGGCTCTGGGGAGTCAGGAGGTGAGACAATCACCGCAGAATACTCAGCCTCTGACCTGCTCTTGTTGCCACAGTATTTATGTTGAAGGGAAGATTCAGGTGCCGAGATAGATGCAGGGACTCCAGTATCCTTCTAATATTTTTTGGGTTAAAGAAGAAAATATGCTACATTTAATTTGGTCATTTGTATATTATATAGCCTGTACAAAACAACAAATCTAATTTTTATATGCTAGATACATTTACAACCAAGTACAGGAAACTCTCGTATAAACGGCACCTAAATATCCGGAATTCTCTATTAACCGGCAAAATTCATACTCCGAAAACACCTCAATAACCGGAAATGTTGCCGAGTTCGAGTCTCCCGCGGTGGCCGAGTTAGTCAGTGGGGGTAGTTCTCCAAACTGCCACTACTCGGCTTCTTGGCGCTGTCGGAAGTCCGAACACCTCACTAAGTAATTAAAGAGTTATGGATTACCCTCAACTGGCAGTACTGTACTTAATCAAGCATCTTCCACCATCCATTAAACACAACATTCTGTAGGTGAGTGCCCAATTACTGTATACTGCACATTTCTTGATTTTTTTAATTTTTGTTTGTTAAAAATAGCCTCGGTAGATAACCCTCTCCGTCATCCGGAATTTTTAATCAACCGGCACCATCCCGGTCTCGTCGGTACCGGATACCAAAGAGTTTCCTGTAATGTGAGTCTGTCAACCTTCTGTAACATGCCATTCCCCATCAGTTGATGGTTTCATCCAGGTTTATTTTGTTCGTTCCTGGGATGTGGACATCGCTGGCAAGGCCGGCATTTATTGCCCATCCCTAGTTGCCTTGGAGAAGGTGGTGGTGAGCATCCACTGTCTTGCAGCTCTTCTGCAGCCCACTCTGAAATGGCAAACATGCAGCTTATGAATGCTTTGTTCAGCTGTCCCGATGTAAGCAGAGTAACAAAGGACTCGATCACACAGAGCGAAACTATCACAAATGAAGTTCGGGATCAGAGAATCAGATTTCATATTTCTGACAAATAGAACTGTTCTTTTTAGGATTGTTTTGATTTTCTGCAATGTTTTAGGCACCTCCATATTAATGGGGTAGAGTAGATTGTGCTAATAGAAACGTTTGAACTCAAATAAAGCAGCTCCACCACTGCTTGGGGGTTACAGCTCTCCGCAGACTGCTCCCTTGATTCTGTTCTCGGGGGTTACAGCTCTCCGCAGACTGCTCCCTTGATTCTGTTCTTGGGGGTTACAGCTCTCCGCAGACTGCTCCCTTGATTCTGTTCTAGGGGGAGTTACAGCTCTCCGCAGACTGCTCCCTTGATTCTGTTCTTGGGGGTTACAGCACTCCTTGATTCTGTTCTTGGGGTTAATAATTTTCTAGTGCCTAATGTACAGTAATTTAATGCGAATGTTCGGTGGTTGAGTTTACATTAGTTCTGATTTTTGGCATACAATCCAGAACACACACAGCTCTAAAGTCTGCTGCCACAGACCTCAACTCTGGGCTTTTTTTTAGGCTGCATTCTGGCCTTTTCATTTTCTTTCCCTTTTGCACTGTCACTCATATATTTATAAAAATAACCTAAAGGCATGACCAAAAATAGAACGTAATTATATCGCTTCCAAATCCTAAGCTGGTTGAGATTGGCTCTGGAAAAGTTGTCAATTAGGCGCTTGTGATTGGTAAGTGTACAGTTTGAGGCTGAGAAACGAGGTGGTTTTGAAAACCAAGTGTCTGAATCTCAAGCTTCGATTGGGGGAGAAGAGGAGAGAATAGTGAAGTTCCAGAATACAACTCTAACACCAGTTCTGATGAAGGGCTGTGCCTGAAACAGCAACATTTTTCATTACAGTTTCTGCCTGACTCGCTGACTGTTTCCAGCATTTACTGTTTTCATTTCAGATTTCCATCATCTGTTGTTTCTCTCAACGGGGAAGAAGTTGGATAGTGTTAACTGGCGAGGAGGCACCACTCCAGTTTAGGATGCAGCTGACAACTGTTGGGGGCGAGAGGAAATTAGTGAGAGAGGCAGAGAGAGCTGGAATGAGGGACAGAGCGATGAAACCAGAGATGAAAAGATAGCTTTTCAGAGAAGTGATTGGAGAAAAAGAACAAGAGAGGCAATAAAAAGGAGTAGAAATGAAAGTGCGACGGGACAGGAGGAGAAATAGATGTAGTGTGTAGCAAGAGAGAGTGAGGGGGGGCAGGGAATAAAAGACTGGGAGGAATGAGAAAGAATAGAGAATGAGATGGAGAGGAATGTGAGAGACGTAGCGAGATATGGAGAGAAGGAACTAGAGGTAAAAAGGGATTCTGAGACAGGAAAGTGGGTAATAAGATGGGGACAGCAGAGTTGTGTGTAGGAGAGTTGGAATAAGAGGGTGCAATCCAAATTTTAAATAAATAGCTGGGCACAGAGCATGTCATTGGCATGCAAATGACCTGGGTTTCAACATTTCTGCCTGGTAATTCTAGTTGGCAAGAGTAACAGTGAGCATACCAGTATGCCACATTTAAAACACGTGGCTTCCTGTCAAGATGCAATCTCTCTTTCTGGCTCTTGAGCTTTGAAAGGTTGGTAACCTCCAGGGTAACCCTTTAATTATTTCTTTGTGCTTTCTGTAGCTTGGCTGAGTTGATAACAAATGTCAGCTTGATGTGTGAATAATTGGCTTGATAGCACTCTGTCTCTCAGCCAAAAGGTTGTGAGTTCAAGGCCCACCATTGACTTGAGTACATAATCTAGGCTGACATTTCAGTGCAATACTGAGTGAATGCTGCATTATCAGAGGTGCCAGTTGCAGAAAGAGATATTAAATTGAGGCTTTGCTTGCTGGTAGAAGATCCCATGGTTTTCCTGATGTTTTGAACAGCATTCCTCTCTCAACCAGCACCATTTAAAAAAAAAATGTATCTGGTCATTCATTTCCTTGCTATTTCAGGACCTTACCATGTTCAAGTAACTGTTCTGTTCACTTCAAAAAGCTGTTCATTGATTGTGAAGAATATTGATAATTCCTGAAGATATGATGAGGCACTATATAAATGCAAGTCTGTTCTTCTGATATGTGATTGAGATAAAATGTTTTTCCATATGAGGTAGGATCCATAGAATAGGCAGCATTCTGCATTTCTTAAAATTCTTGTTATTCTTAGAAAGTGGGATAAAATCTTAGACTTTAGCATCATTCTGGTTACTCAAACAATTAATTTTGATGTATGATCTGTCAAAGTAGCCTGTACAGACTGAACTGACATTCAACAAATGTCCCTACATTACAACAGTGACAATACTTCAAAAAGTATCTCATTGGCGGTGAAGCGCTTAGGGACGCGCTTTCTTTCTAATTGCCAGTAATGTAATCCGGCGATTGAAGCAGTGCAATATTGAAACTGATTTTTGAACAGTTTATCCTTAATTACTGTGTCAAAACCCCTCATAATTTTGAACACCTCCATCAAATCTCTTAATTTTCTCTGCTGTAAGGAGAACAATCCCAGTTTTTCTCGTCTCTTCACATAACTGAAGTCCCTCATCACAGGTATAATTCTGGTAAACCTCCTCTGCACCTGAAAAGAAGACTTGCATTTATATAGCGCCTTTCATGACCACTGGACGTCCCAAAGCACTTTTCAGCCAATGAAGCACTTTTTGAAATGTAGTCACTGTTGTAATGTAGAAAACGCGGCAGCCAAGTTGCACACAGCAAGCTCCCGCAAACAGCAATGTGACGATGACCAGATAATCTCTTTTTTGTGCTGTTGATTGAGGGATAAATATTGGCCAGGACAGTGTGGATAACAACCCTGCACTTCTTCAAAAAAGTGCCGCAGGATCTTTTACGTCCACCTGAGAGGTTTAACGTCTCATCCGAAAGACGGCACCTCTGACAGTGCAGCATTCCCTCAGTACTGCATTGGAGTGTCAGCCTAGATTTTTGTGCTCAAGTCTCTGAGTCATAAGGTTACGGGTTCATAGTCCCACTCCAGAGACGAGAGTGCTATCAACTGAGCCACAGCTGACAGTGACCTGCTCCAATGCCTTGACATCCTTGCTAAAGTGTGGTGCCCAAAATTGGACACAATACTTTAGCTGAGGCATGACAAGTGACTTATAAAGGTTTATCATAACTTCCTTGCTGTTGTACTCTATGCCTCTATTTATAAAGCCAAGCATCCCGTATGCATTTTTAACAGCCTTCTCAACTTGTCCTGCCAGCTTCAAAGATTTGTGTATGTGAACCTCCAGGTCTCTCTGTTCCTGCACCTCTTTAAAAATTGTATCATTTAATTTGTATCGCCCCTCCTCATTTTTCCTTCCAAAATGTATCACTTCACACTTCTGTATTAAATTTAATCTGCCATGTGTCTGCCCATTTCAGCAGTCTCTCTATGTCCTCCAGAGGCCTGCTACTATCCTGCTCACTGTTTACTACATTTCCAAGCTTTGTGTCATCTGCAAACTATGAAATTATGCCCCCAATACCAAGTCTAGGCCATTGATGTATTGTAAATTTAAATCTTTGAATGATGGGTAATTTGTTTAAACTTTAAGGGCAAGGGTGTAAGGGTTATTTGACTTTCACACTTCCCACCTTGGGTGTTAGAGTGGGGTTCGTAGACCTGAATCCAATTTAACAGAAACCACAACGTCTCTATGTTCACTGCAGTTTGCTGCCAGATTTCCCTCAATCGCAGTAACAGCTCTTTAGTGTCGCTTTCCTGAGTTAACCCATTCAGTACCTGCTCCGGCACATCGGCATATAAGAAATGGTCAGGGGTCCTCGTGACCTTTCCGGTCATGACTTCATGAGGACTGTACCTCGTAGTTTTCGATTCAGTGGCCCATATGATCAAGTTAAGGGGTAATACCTGATCCCACCTCTTTCCTGAGCCCTGTACAGTTTTTCGCAACATGGTTTTAAGACTCCTGTTCATTCTCTCCGCCATGCCCGTGGATGTGGGGTTATAACCGATATGTAGGTGGGTTTTTACCCCCATCATTCTCATTGCGTGCTGCTAACTTTCTCTGTAAATGTGTTCCCTGGTCGGAGTCTATGCTTAGGTAGACCCCACCGGGTGAAAACCTGCTGCACTAGGAACTTAGCTGGCAATGCAAACGCTTCCACTCATTTGTAAAACACTTCTTATTTCCCCCAACACTGGGAGGAAAAGGCCCTATGTAGTCAATTTGAGCTCAGTCCATGGCTCTGGCCTTGTTTACTGCAACACTACTTTGTGGGTATTCCCATCAGGGTTGTTCTGTACACACTCTAAACAATTATGACAGTAATGTTTAACATCACAGTCCATTCCGGGCCACCACACTATCCTCTCCAATTTTTCTAATGTCTTCTGGGGCCCTGGATGTCCTGATGTGAGTGCATCATGTACCTGACAGAGGGTCTCATTTCTTTGGTGTTCTGGGACTACCCATCGCCTGTCATAAAGCAATCTTCCTTTACTCTTGATTCACTGCTGTACATTAACAGTAAAATGGTTACTTTTTTTTTTAAGTGGTGCACACTTGTGACAGTAAAACAGTAGGATGTGCTGCCAGATGCTTTAAACATGGTGTAACTAGTGATGGCGAGCAGGGTACTGTACTGTAATTTCTTTTGCAGCATAATACAGAATGTACTTTTATTGCACTACTGCAAATGCTCTAATTAAGATTTGGAGAGACACAATACAGAGCAGTCACTACAGCATTAGCTCTTGTCATATTAGATTTCAAGGGGTTAAGTTAGGCCGCGAAGCACACGTGCCTACCAAACACCATGACAGTATTGGTAGCAGTGACCATCGTACAGTCTTCATGGAGACCAAGTCCAGTATTCACACTGAGGACACCCTCCATCGTGTTATATGACACTACCACCGTGCTAAGTAGGACAGATTCAGAACAGATCTAGCAGCTCAAAACTGGGCATCCATGAGGTGCTGTGGGCCATCAGCAGCAGCAGAATTGCATTCCACCACAATCTGTAACCTCATGGCCCGGCATATCCCTCACTCCTCCATCGCCATCAAGCCAGATGACCAACCCTGGTTCAATAAGGAGTGTAGAAGAGCATGTCGGCAGCTGCACCAGGCATATCTAAAAATTAAGTGCCAACCTGCTAAAGCTACAGCATGTATGTTGTAGACAGAGCTAAGTGATCCCATAACCAACAGATCAGGTCAAAGCTCTGCAGTCCTGCCACATCCAGTTGTGAATAGTGGTGGACAATTAAGCAGCTAACGGGAGGGAGAGGCTCCATGAGCATCCCCATCTTCGATGATGGTGGAGCCCAGCACATGAGAGCAAAAGACAAGGCTGAAGTGTTTGCAACCATCTTCAGCCATCAATGGCTTTTGATAGAGGTGTTCAAAGTCTTGAAGGTTTTGATAGAGTGAATGATGAGAAACTGTTTCCAGTGGCAGATGGGTCAGTAACCAGAGGTCACCGATTTAAGGTAATTGGCTGAAGAACCAGAGGCGAGATAAGGAAAAAAAAAATACGCAGCGAGTTGATGTGATCTGGAACGCACTGCCTGAAAGGGTGGTGGAAGCAGATTCAACAGTAGCTTTCAAAAGAGAATTGGATAAATACTTGAAAAGGAAAACTTTACTGGGATATTGGGAAAGAGCAGGTGAGTGGGACTAATTGGATAGCTCTTTCACAGAACCGGTACAGGCACGATGGGCGGAATGGAGGAATGGACTCCTCCTGTGCTGTGTCACTGTATGATTCTATGAACATGTTCACAGGGAAAGCTAGCAGTCTTTGTGCGGAAACTTTCAGCAGTGAAACTTGCTCATGTTGGCAATGTTTGTTCAAATTGAGCAGTAAGATTGTTTTAATCAGATTTAGTAACTTCATTTGGAGTGGGCAATGTGGTTGGGAAGGGACTGCAATGCGGCCATCCTGCGGAAACCACATGCATTTATAACTGACCCTTTTTCTAAGATGTAATGCCATTGTCACTAAAGAGTTCGGTCAATTTTAGAGGTTCTTTCACCACAGTCATATTCTATGTGGTAAATTTTGGAAGATTCCACACTACTGACAGGATCTTGCACACTGCAGCCCATTTTGGAAAATTGTAGCTAGCATTGGGGAGGCTGTTTATGCAGCTTGGCAAAATTACTGTTTGTCTCTGTCTCTCCATCTATCAATCTTTGCACTGTTTTGTGCTTTGATGTGTGTCACTCTCCTGTATTCTAGGCAGAAGAGGTTAAGGTGAGCATCAGAGTGCATCCATAAATCACGAGGAAGACCCAGTAAACACCAACAAAGCAAAACTAAATAAACTAATTTCATACACTTGTTTTTCTCCCTCCTTTTACAAGTGCTGAGTGTTCGCTAAGTGTTGCGGCTTCAGTTATGGCGAGTCCATGCCCCACTGCACTTTCAGTGTAACCTCTTGTTTTTATGTGTTGTGGGCCTACACCCTTTGAGTGGCCAGCTATTTCAGGTGTGTTCAGGTTTTGCAGTTGTTGGACATTTTTTGCCAGTTTTTGAAGTTGGCATATACGGAGGAGACGAGTATACACGTGATAACATTTTCAAGCAGATAAGCTGTTGCTGTCTTCTTTGCCTCTAAATATTTGTTTTCCCAAGTCAAGTAGTTTGTGTTGCTGATCTGACCTATAGCTAAATGAAAGTTTTATCAGATGTATATTGCCTGGTGTGACTTAATCTTTTGAAAGCTGCCCACCACGCTACTTATCTACTGTATGTGATGTACACACCTCATTCTTTTCTACAGGTGTGTACTTGTTTGTTCCTCCAGTCTCTTTCTCTTCTCCCTGCCCCATGGATGCATATGTACGAGACATCCTGAAAAATACATTTTTTAATTCCTTGTGTTTCTTTCCCTTCAAGTAGCAGAATACATGTGGTGTGAGAGGATAAAATATTCTCTTATCCTTTGTGCAATATTGCCCTATTTTTGTACACATGTGCCG
Source organism: Somniosus microcephalus (assembly GCF_052327205.1). Lineage (NCBI taxonomy): Eukaryota > Metazoa > Chordata > Chondrichthyes > Squaliformes > Somniosidae > Somniosus > Somniosus microcephalus. The sequence continues at coordinate 22,858 of NW_028225938.1, forward strand.
TGGTTGGAGGTCTTGCTATTATGCATTGTACTGGCAAATAGTAATACTAATGGAGCTCTACTGAACGTGCATGGCTTCTACAGTGACAATGATGACCTTAATATCCTGGACATAACAAGCAGCTACTGTTTACACTCGGGCTTGAAGTTATATAGTTATGAGCCATTTATTTCCTTCCCTTGTGGGCATTAGAGGAGCTCGAGCACCAGCCGCGGCACCAGCAAAACCAGGAACAACAGCAGCAGCAACCGGAGTGCTACGCTGCTGCTCACCCACCTGAAGCTGCACAGGCCAGAAGGAGCCAGCGCTTGGAAGCCCGTCGGTGCAGGAGATACCCCCCAAACGGGGTCTACAGACACCGGGTCAGCTAGCTCAACATGTCTGAGCAGCAGTGCCAAAGGCGGCTCCGACTTTTGCGAGAGGTAGTGGGTGACATCTGTGCAATGCTGCAACAAGACCTGCAGCCCAGAGGACCAGGTGGACAAGCCTTACCAGTGGCCGTCAAAGTCACCACCGCACTCAACTTTTTTGCCTCAGGCTCATTCCACGGATCAGCAGCAGACATCAGTGGCAACTCCCCAGGCGGCCGCACACACCTGCATCACGCAGGTAACCGATGTGCGCGATGGCAAAGAGGGCAGTCACATCCATTTCACCAAGGATTGTGCAAGTGTCATGGCGCGAGTGGTTGGATTAGCTAATCTGGCAGGCTTTCCAAGGGTGCAGGGCGTCGTTGGCTGCACACATGTGGCCCTTAAGGCTCCCCATCGCAATCCAGGTATTTTTGTCAACCGCAAGGGCTTCCACTCCCTTAACGTTCAGCTGGTGTGTGACCACAAGAAGGAAATTTTGCATGTTTGTGCCAAGTACCCTGGCAGTTGCCATGACTCCCTCATACTGCGCCAGTCTAGTGTGCCTCCGCTATTCAGTCCGCCAGACCAACTTAACGGATGGCTACTTGGAGACAAAGGCTATCCCCTGAGGACATGGCTAATGATGCCATTGAGGAGCCCATCCAATGAAGCTGAGGAGAGCTAGAACTCCAGCCACATGTCCACCAGAGCCATAATCGAGCAAACCATTGGTCTGCTGAAGATGCGCTTCAGATGCCTGGATAGATCAGGTGGAGCCCTGCAGTACTCAGCAGCCAGGGTCTCCAGAATCGTCGTGGTTTGCTGTGCACTTCACAACATGGCACAGCGTCATGGCTTGCAGATTCCTGAGGACCAAGCGGCTCCTTACATCTCCTCCTCCTCCTCCTCAGAGGAGGAGGAGTGCAAAAACACACATCCTACAGAGGCCCATCAACCAGCTGCAGCAGTACGCGAGAATATTGCTGCCCGGGATGCAAGGAACACACTCATCTTGGCGAGATTTGCCTAGCCTAGCCGATCAAGCACTTCTGCCTCGCAGCTTCTTGCCTGAGCATCGACAATGGCCAAGACCCCGCTGATTCCTAGCTATTTGACCAGCATACTGACAGTGCAAGTAATCCGAAGCCCTCAATGTGAAAGTCCCATTCGCGAAATGCCACATGCCACAACTGCAACAGTTGCCATCAGAATTTTTATGTACAAGAACCAACTGATGGCATTTTTACAATAAACACATTTCACCCAAGTGACTACCCTTGTGACTATTTGTGCAGAATTTTTCTCTTACGCGTGCTCCTATGTAGTGCCCCCCCTGTGGCTTCAGCAGATGTGGAGGCCCCTTGCTCACTTTGCTGCCGCTCCTGTCTCGACACCTTTGGCAGGCGTCCTCTGAGGTTGCGAGCCTGTGAGGGCTCGTCAACAGTCTGCTGCTCCTGCGGCTGTGCAGGGGTTGAGACGCCTGTCTCACTTGGGTGTGGACTCCGGTGGGGCTCTGACCGAGGGCTCTGCAGTGGTATGGAAGTGTGAGTGCTTGGAGAGGAGCCCCCACTTCCTTGATGTCTGCCACCAACTTTCCTCTCATGGGTCAGGTCCCCCTCAGCGCCTGCAAGTGGCTGGAGAGCACCTTGCTGCACATCAGGGGGGCCATGGGGACACGAATCTGCAATGGCAGTCCTACTCGGTAGGACTTCCATGAAGGTCTGGTTTCTCAATTCAATAGATGACCATCGCTCCTCCAGAGATGTTATTCTATTATGACACTCACCATGTTTTCAGCACTCTGGCGACTTATCTCGTCCATGGCCGAAGCCATCCTCTCGTCTACTGTTGCCATCCGTTCGAGGGAGGTTGCCATCCTTTCCGTCGTGATGCGTTCATGCGCCAATGACTCCACAAAGGCTCTGCTCATGGTCGCTATGAACTCCTCCATTCACTCCACATTCGCAGCGACCCTGGAGACAAAACCTGCCAGAGACTCCGGCATCTGTTCCTGGAGTTCCAGCACCGCTGATCTTATGGATGGACCCAGAGGCAGAGGGTCGACATGCAGCTGAGCCGAGCTGGCAGAGTCCTGCGCCCTCCAACTAGGACTCTCCACTGCTATTCCTGTCTCCACAATCTGCTGATGCTCACTTGTGAGCTGTGATATACCAGGTGACAACACTACTCTATGTCCCGAAGGTCCCACCGAGGTGTGAGTGTCTGCGCTGGTGCTGGGTGCGCTGAATTCTGGTGACGCTGTGCCCTCAGAGGTTGCAGCTTCCTCTGAGGAGTCTGGCTGCTCAGCCTGTTCTTCCTGGATGCTTGCGATGGTCCTGTGGGGGAGTAAAGGAAAGAGTCGGAGATGTGATGCTAAGGTTACATGTACATTGCATATTGCAGATGCTCATAAGTCCATCTGTTAGAGCTTCAAAATCATTATCAGCGACTCATGCAATGCCAATGAGAGAGATGGGAAACTTTTCTGTCACCAGCTTGCTGTGATTCACCCGTCTATCCGTCCCCCACTTGCGTATCCTCCTCTACTCCCACGATTTCCAGGATCGCCTCCTCCCAGGGGGTCAGGTGGGCTAATGAGGCTGTCCCTCCTCCTGTCCTTGCTCGCTCTCTTTTATTGTGAGCTCTCTTTTCCTGCAATGAGGGAGACAAGTGGAGGTTGAGTGAGAATGAAGGAGTGAGTGTAGAGATTCCATAGCATCGATACTTAGAAGGAGACAAAGATGGAGTGAGGTGGCAAGACCAAGGGCCCTCCCTGTGTGTTGTCAGTTGTTTGCATAGCATCACAGTGATAGTGAGTGTGAGGGCTGCATAGTCGAATGGTTATGTGAATGTGACCATAGAGAGAAAGGGAATGGGTAAGGGTGCATGGATGTCAGTGTCAAGTGGGATGTGGAGGAAGAGATTGCTGAAGCTGAGTGCTGGTGAGGAAAGGCAATGGGGATCAGATTGAGGGTGATGGGAAAATCATACTCACTTTTCCAGTGCGGAGAAGGTCATGAAATCTCTTGCGGCACTGTATCCAGGTTCTGCGGGTGACTCCCAAGGAGTTGACCTCCTCAGCCACCTGCGTCCACACTGCCTTGGTCTGCTTGGGAGGCCTCTTCTTCCCTGTAGAAGGGACGAGCACCTCCCTGTTGACTGTAGCCCCATCTACTAATGCCTGCAGAGCCACCTCGTCAAAACGAGGAGCTAATCTGGGTCTCCCACTAGTCATCTTTCCTGCAGGTCTCTCGCACTCCATAGGCAAAAAGCTTGGCAGTCTGCAGAAGAAGCAAGGCTTGCTGTAGACCTTAAATGCAGCAGTAATTATGACGTCATCGGAGGCGACTTTCAGTCAGGAGAAACCCATCTGCAAAGGGTTCCCACACGTTGGAAATCAATTGGACAATTAAGTTAAAATTGCATCAATCTCCCACATCCATTTAGATTCGGGTGGATAACACGAAATGCGGATAACACAACACCATCCCGCACCTGAGTTAAAATCCAGCCCTTTGTGTTCTCCTCACAGCTTACTTTCCCACCTAGCTTTGTATCGTCAGCAAACTTGGATACATTATACTTGGTCTCTTCGTCTAAGTCATTAATATAGATTGTAAATAGCTGAGGCCCAAATACTGATCCTTGCAGCACCCCACTAGTTACAGCCTGCCAACCTGAAAATGACACGTTTATCCCTACTGTTTTCTGTCCGTTAACCAATCCTTGCTAATATATTACCCCCAGCCCCATGAGCCATTTTATTGTGTAACAAGCTTTTATGTGGCACCTTATCGCATGCCTTTTGGAAATCCAAATATACTACATCCACTGGGTTCCCTTATATCTACCCTGCTAGTTACATCATCAAAAAAACTCTAATAAATTTGTCAAACACAATTTCCCTTTCATAAAACCATGTTGACTCTGCCTAATCATGTTATGATTTTCTCAGTGCCCTGATACCACTTCCTAAACAATGGATTCCAGCCTTGTCCCGACGACTTACTCACCTATAACCTGCTCACTGATGCCCAGTTTGGGTTCCGCCAAAACCACTTTGCTCCAGACCTCATTATAGCCTTGGTCCAAACATGGACAAAGGAGCTGAATTCCAGAGGTAAGGTGAGAGTTATAATGGGGAATAAGGTATGTCCTGTCCCACCGGCAGGACAGACCCACCAGGGGTGGCGGCTCAGTGGTATACAGTCGGGAAGGAGTGGCCCTGGGAGACATTGACTCTGGGCCGCATGAAGTCTCATGGCTTCAGGTCAAGCATGGGCAAGGAAACCTCCTGCTGATTACTACCTACCGCCCGCCCTCAGCTGATGAATCAGTACTCCTCCATGTTGAACACCACTTGGAAGAAGCACTGAGAGTAGCAAGGGCACAGAATGTACTCTGGGTTTGGGACTTCAATGTCCAGCACCAAGAGTGGCTCGATAGCACCACTACTGACCGAGCTGGCCGAGTCCTGAAGGACATAGCTGCCAGTCTGGGTGGTGAGAGAACCAACACGAGGGAAAAATCTACTTGACCTCGTCCTCACCAATCTACCTGTCGCAGATGCATCTGTCCATGACCGTATTGGTAGCAGTGACCAACGCACAGTCATTGTGGAGACGAAGTCCCGTCTTCACACTGAGGACACCCTCCATCGTGTTGTGTGGCACTGCCACCGTGCCAAATGGGATAGATTCAGAACAGATCTAGCAGCTCAAAACTGGGCATCCATGAGGCGCTGTGGGCCATTAGCAGTAGCAGAATTGTATTCCACCACAATCTGTAACTTCATGGCCTGGCATATCCCTCATTCTACCATTGCCATCAAACCAGGGGACCAACCCTGGTTCAATAAGGCATGTAGAAGAGCATGCCAGGAGCAGCACCAGGCGTACCTTAAAAGTGAGGTGCCAACCCGGGGAAGCTGCAACACAGGACAACATGCATGCTCAAAAGCGGAAGCAGCATGCTATAGACAGGGCTAAACGATCCCACAGTCAACGGATCAGATCAAAGCTCTGCAGTCCTGCCACATCCAGTCGTGAATGGTGGTGGACCATTAAACAACTAACGGGAGGAGGTGGCTCCATGTATATCCCCATCCTCAATGATGATGGAGCCCAGCACGTGAGTGCAAAAGACAAGGCTGAAGTGTTTGCAACCATCTTCAGCCAGAAGTGCCGAGTGGATGATCCATATCAGCCTCCTCCTGAGGTCCCCGCCATCACAGAAACCAGTCTTCAGACAATTCGATTCACTCCACGTGATATCAAGAAATGGCTGAGCGCACTGGATAAAGGAACAGCTATGGACCCCAACAACATCCCGGCTGTCGTGCTGAAGACTTGTGCTCCAGAACTAGCTGAGCCCGTCGGGCTATTCCAGTACAGCGACAACACTGGCATCTATCTGACAATGTGGAAAACTGCCCAGGTATGTCATGTCCATAAAATGCAGGAAAAATCCAATCCGGCCAATTACCGCCCCATCAGTCTGCTCTCAATCATCAGCAAAGTGATGGAAGGTGTCGTCAACAGTGCTATCAAGCGGCACTTACTCACCAATAACCTGCTCACTGATGCCCAGTTTGGGTTCCACCAAGACCACTTTGCTCCAGACCTCATTATAGCCTTGGTCCAAACATGGACAAAGGAGCTGAATTCCAGAGGTGAGGTAAGAGTGACAGCCCTTGACATCAAGGCAGCATTTGACCGAGTGTGGCATCAAGGAGCCCTAGTGAAACTGAAGTCAATGGGAATTGGGAGGAAAACTCTCCACTGGCTGGAGTCATACCTAGCACAAAGGAAGATGGTTGTGGTGGTTGGAGGTCAATCATCACAGCCCCAGGACATCGCTGCAGGAGTTCCTCAGGGCAGTGTCCTAGGCCCAACCATCTTCAGCTGCTTCATCAATGACCTTCCCTCCAACATAAGGTCAAAAATGGGTATATTCGCCGATGACTGCACAGTGTTCAGTGACATTCGCAACTCCTCAGATAATGAAGCAGTCCATGCCTGGATGCAACAAGACCCGAACGATATTCATGCTTGGGCTGATAAGTGACAGGTAACATTCGTGCCACACAAGTGACAGGCAATGACTATCTCCAGCAAGCGAGAGTCTAACCTCCTCTTGACATTCAACGGTATTACCATCGCCGAATCCCCCACCATCAACATCCTGGGGGTCACCATTGACCAGAAACTTAACTGGACCAGCCACATAAATACTATGGCAACAAGAGCAGGTCAGAGGCTAGGCCTACTCCTGCTCCTATTTCTTATGTTCTTATATTATTCTGTGGTGAGTGTCTCACCTCCTGACTCCCCAAAGCCTTTCCACCATCTACAAGGTACAAGTCAGGAGTGTGATGGAATACTCTCCACTTGCCTGGATGAGTGCCGCTCCAACAACACTCAAGAAGCTCGACATCATCCAGGACAAAGCAGCCCGCTTGATTGGCACCCCATCCACCACCTTAAACATTCACTCCCTCCACCAGCGGCGTACCGTGGCTGCAGTGTGTACCATCTACAAGATGCACTGCAGCAACTCGCCAAGGCTTCTTCGGCAGAGCCTCCCGTACCCGCGACCTCTTCCACCTAGAAGGACAAGGGCAGCAGGCGCATTAGAACGCCACCACTTCCAAGTTCCCCTCCAAGTTACACACCATCCTGACTTGGAAGTATATCGCCGATCCTGGAACTCCCTCCCTGACAGCACTATGGGAGTACATTCACCACAAGGACTGCAGCAGTTCAAGAAGGCAATTAGGGATGGGCAATAAATGCTGGGCATGCCAGTGACGCCCAGATCCTGTGAATGAATTAAAAAAATCTTGCCCACAACAGATATTCCAGGTTTATCTTGCCCACACTTCTTAAATGAAGGAGTATTATTGCAAACTTCCACTCCAAGTGGACAATTCCTGAAACAAGAGAGTATTTAAAGATCATGACTAAGACATCTACAATTTCCTCACCTACTTATTGTAATACCCTGGGGTGGAAACCAGCAGGTCCTGGAGATTTGTCTATCTTCAATCTCATTATTTTCTCCATTACCATTTTTTGAAACTTATATTAAATGTAAGTTCCTCCCCTTGATTTATTTTTAGTTTTCCTCCTATCTCTGGTACGTTATCCTCTTCCTCTGTTGTGAAGACTGATGCAATGTAATTATTTAGCAAGTCTGCCATTTCCTGATTTTCAATTACACTATCACCTGTGTCTGTCTTTAAGGAGGAACCCACATTACCCTTAGCCACCCTCTTTCTTTTACAGTAATATACTTATCAAAACCTTTAGTGTTGTCCTTGATATTCCTTGCACGCTTTTTCTCGTATTCCATTTTTTTGCAGCTCTTTCTACTTCCTTTTTATCCCATTGCTGTTCTTTATATCTCTCCATTATTCTTGCATTTGTATAAGCCCTTTCTTTTAATTTGATTCTATCTCTCACCTCTTTTGATGACCAAGGCTGTTTAATTACACAAGCAGACCTCTTGCCCTTTAAGGGTATGCACAGGTCTTGTACCAAATACATTTGAACATCTCCCACTGTTCATCTGCAGTTTTATCCGTTAACGGTTTTACCCGGTCTGCTGTGATCAATTTCTGCCGCATCGGTTCAAATTCAACCGTACCTAAATTTAAAAGCTTGGTTTGTGACTCGTGTTATGGTTACTGTTCGGTCAGTGTTCCCTTACCATTACATTGTTGACTAATTCTGGCTCATTACTGTCACTAAATCTTTATATGGCCTCTTCTCTTGTTGGTTTTGGAACATTTTTTTCCAGAAAACTGTCTTGAATATACTCAAGAAATTCGCAGCCTTTGAGACTCGAGCTATTCTGCTTCTAGGAACAGAGGAACGTAGGGACAGGAGTAGTCGATTCATTGCCATTAGTATGTGCCCCCATTCAATGAGCTCGTGGCTAACGTGTATCTGAACTCCATCCACCCACCTTGGTTCCATATCCCTTAATACCCTTATGGCTAGCAAAAATCTATCGATCTCAGATTTCAAATTATTAATTGAGGTAGCATCTACTGCTCTTTGTGGGAGTTCCAGACTTCTACCACCCTTTGTGTGAAGAAGTGTTTCTTAACTGCTGTCCTCAGTGACCTGGTTCTGATTGTAAGATTATAGAATGGTTGCATAGCACAGAAGGAGGCCATTCGGCCTATCGAGCCCGTGCCGGCTCTCTGTAAGACAAGCTGTGTGTAGAGCCAGAGGATGTAGGTGGGGTTTTAAATGAATTTTTTGCATCTGTTTTCACTATGGAGAAGGACGATGTGGACATAGAAATCGGGCAGGGGGACTGTGATATACTTGAACATATTAGCATCGAGAGGGAGGAGGTACTAGCGGTTTTAGCAGGCTTAAAAGTGGATAAATCCCCAGGCCCGGACGAGATGTATCCCAGGCTACTATGTGAGGCAAAGGAGGAGATTGCAGGGGCTCTAACACAAATTTTCAGAACCTCTCTGGCCACAGGGGATGTGCCAGAGGACTGGAGAACAGCTAACGTAGTACCATTATTCAAGAAGGGCAGTAGGGATTGTAGTGTATGTGCCTTTAAGAGCCCCATGTGTGCTGTAATGCCGGTAATGGCCACTCGGGCTATATAAGCCTGTATATTGTGTTATATCCGTTAGTACCCCTCCAGACTTTGCTTAGTAAACACCTATGAACCAACTCCTGTCTTCAGTGTCTCTATCAACACACGGACACTACAGTGGCGGCGAAGTGGAAACGGACTTACCTGCAATTCGGCAGCACCTCAAGGACATCGATTCCTCGGGCATCCAGAAGACTCTAGAAAGTGAAAGAAGCTGTGGTTTCACCAGCTGGCCAAGCTGGTGGCAGGTACTGCGCTAATCCTTCCTGGGCGTCAGGCTGGGGCTCCAGCGGCTGGCTCTACAGCTGGGACAGGCAGCGAAATCGGAGGCACGCAATAACAGACGGGGAGGGAGCACTCGGGAGATGGCCGCGGCTGCAAGCAGGTCGGCGTTCAGACCTACAGAGAGAGTCCGGCGGGAACGAGTCTCCAACTGTAAATAAATAAATAAGAACGGAAACCGCGGGAAACAGCGTTATCATCAGCAGCAGCGGCGGGGAAGCACCATATCTTTTCTGCAGAAGAGAAAGAAAAGCGCGGGAAGCGCCATATCTTTTCTAAGATGCCTAATTCTGGCAATATTGATGCTTTTGATAACGAGATAGAGGATTGGACCACATATGTGGAAAGAGTGGAGGTATATTGCACCGCAAATGGAATAGAAGATGAGAAAAAAAGCTTCAGTACTTCTGGATCTAATGGGCGCAAAGACATACAAGCTGTTACGAAACTTAATCACTCCAACCGAACCGATGGACAAGAATTTTAAGGAGATTGTTGATACCCTACACTGCCAATTCGAGGCAGGACTGGCAGATTCTCTGCGAGACAAATTCGTCTGCGGTCTCCTAAGTGCAGGAACACAAAAAAGGCTATTTTCTGAGAAAGATTTAACACTGGACAAGGCTTTCAGTGCAAGAGGAGCTGCAGAGATACAGCAAAGGCCACAGGACTTCGGCACCCATGAAATGACACTGGGTTTCGAGAGATGTTATCGCTGCGGCAGATCCACCCATGACCAGACGGACTGCTGGTTCAAGGACAAAGCATGCAGGCAATGCGGAAAGATGGGACACATTCCACGTGTGTGCCGATCTGGAAACAAAAAATCCACTAACAGGAAAAGAATCAATAAGGAAAAGCACAGAAAGGTACAAATGATGACGGACAGTAGCTCCGAAGAGCGATAGCGACTCCGGGAACAAGAGACTAAGCTCTCTCAAATTACATAATGTAATTGCCAAAGAAGATTACCAGACCATTTGGGTTACCCTCACAATAGCAGGGTCCCCAGTTAAAATGGAGCTAGATACAGGATCAGCTCTGACCGTCATAAATCGACGGGATTACGAGTGGCTATTTCCGCATATACCTTTAAAAGACACATCCATTATCTTGAAAACATATACGGGGCAGAAAGTATATCCCAAAGGAAAAATAAGGGTGCCTGTTGTATACAACGGCAAGGAAATACAGAAGTTGTATTTATACATTCTACAAGATGGTGGTCCACCGCTGTTGGGACGTGAATGGATCAGGAAAATACGTTTAGACTGGCACTCCATTCAGGCACTGACGGTGACCAGTAAGGAAAAAAATGATGATGATATCATACCTGAACGATTAAAAGACATCTTGGCCAACGCCAAGGAAGTGTTTCAAGAGAAACTAGGAACCTTGAAAGGCATCACCGCCTCAATAAAAGTGGAAGATGCAGCAATTCCCAGTTTTTTAAGGCAAGACCGTGCCATACGCAATTCGTCCAGCAGTCGAGGCAGAGCTGGAGAATTTGGAAAAGGCAGGCGTATTATCTTAAATAGATTGGAGCGAGTGGGCAACACCCATCGTCCCAGTCATGAAGAAAGCATAATAAGGCGCCATGCTGACCAAATCATAGTCATCCGAAAAGGGACAACCTACACCACAACTCTATACGCCTAACGATGAAGTAGAGATACCCATATCTACCTCCGATCCGGTGATACTGGAGCCCGATGAACCCGACACTGGCATTCAAGCCGAATCAGCCTTGCCAAAAGAACCTACTACACCACCAGAAACTACTACACCACCGAGGCGTTATCCGGACTGAGTCAGGAAGCCTCCTGAGAGACTGACTTATAATTAATTAACTACAGCAATGTGTATATTATTTTTCTTATAACATGTAATTAATAATTACTTAAAATATGATGTACTGGTTAGCTAAAAGGGGAGGAATTGTAGTGTATGTGCCTTTAAGAGCCCCATGTGTGCTGTAATGCCGGTAATGGCCACTCGGGCTATATAAGCCTGTATATTGTGTTATATCCGTTAGTACCCCTCCAGACTTTGCTTAGTAAACACCTATGAACCAACTCCTGTCTTCAGTGTCTCTATCAACACACGGACACTACAGTGGCGGCGAAGTGGAAACGGACTTACCTGCAATTCGGCAGCACCTCAAGGACATCGATTCCTCGGGCATCCAGAAGACTCTAGAAAGTGAAAGAAGCTGTGGTTTCACCAGCTGGCCAAGCTGGTGGCAGGTACTGCGCTAATCCTTCCTGGGCGTCAGGCTGGGGCTCCAGCGGCTGGCTCTACAGCTGGGACAGGCAGCGAAATCGGAGGCACGCAATAACAGACGGGGAGGGAGCACTCGGGAGATGGCCGCGGCTGCAAGCAGGTCGGCGTTCAGACCTACAGAGAGAGTCCGGCGGGAACGAGTCTCCAACTGTAAATAAATAAATAAGAACGGAAACCGCGGGAAACAGCGTTATCATCAGCAGCAGCGGCGGGGAAGCACCATATCTTTTCTGCAGAAGAGAAAGAAAAGCGCGGGAAGCGCCATATCTTTTCTAAGATGCCTAATTCTGGCAATATTGATGCTTTTGATAACGAGATAGAGGATTGGACCACATATGTGGAAAGAGTGGAGGTATATTGCACCGCAAATGGAATAGAAGATGAGAAAAAAAGCTTCAGTACTTCTGGATCTAATGGGCGCAAAGACATACAAGCTGTTACGAAACTTAATCACTCCAACCGAACCGATGGACAAGAATTTTAAGGAGATTGTTGATACCCTACACTGCCAATTCGAGGCAGGACTGGCAGATTCTCTGCGAGACAAATTCGTCTGCGGTCTCCTAAGTGCAGGAACACAAAAAAGGCTATTTTCTGAGAAAGATTTAACACTGGACAAGGCTTTCAGTGCAAGAGGAGCTGCAGAGATACAGCAAAGGCCACAGGACTTCGGCACCCATGAAATGACACTGGGTTTCGAGAGATGTTATCGCTGCGGCAGATCCACCCATGACCAGACGGACTGCTGGTTCAAGGACAAAGCATGCAGGCAATGCGGAAAGATGGGACACATTCCACGTGTGTGCCGATCTGGAAACAAAAAATCCACTAACAGGAAAAGAATCAATAAGGAAAAGCACAGAAAGGTACAAATGATGACGGACAGTAGCTCCGAAGAGCGATAGCGACTCCGGGAACAAGAGACTAAGCTCTCTCAAATTACATAATGTAATTGCCAAAGAAGATTACCAGACCATTTGGGTTACCCTCACAATAGCAGGGTCCCCAGTTAAAATGGAGCTAGATACAGGATCAGCTCTGACCGTCATAAATCGACGGGATTACGAGTGGCTATTTCCGCATATACCTTTAAAAGACACATCCATTATCTTGAAAACATATACGGGGCAGAAAGTATATCCCAAAGGAAAAATAAGGGTGCCTGTTGTATACAACGGCAAGGAAATACAGAAGTTGTATTTATACATTCTACAAGATGGTGGTCCACCGCTGTTGGGACGTGAATGGATCAGGAAAATACGTTTAGACTGGCACTCCATTCAGGCACTGACGGTGACCAGTAAGGAAAAAAATGATGATGATATCATACCTGAACGATTAAAAGACATCTTGGCCAACGCCAAGGAAGTGTTTCAAGAGAAACTAGGAACCTTGAAAGGCATCACCGCCTCAATAAAAGTGGAAGATGCAGCAATTCCCAGTTTTTTAAGGCAAGACCGTGCCATACGCAATTCGTCCAGCAGTCGAGGCAGAGCTGGAGAATTTGGAAAAGGCAGGCGTATTATCTTAAATAGATTGGAGCGAGTGGGCAACACCCATCGTCCCAGTCATGAAGAAAGCATAATAAGGCGCCATGCTGACCAAATCATAGTCATCCGAAAAGGGACAACCTACACCACAACTCTATACGCCTAACGATGAAGTAGAGATACCCATATCTACCTCCGATCCGGTGATACTGGAGCCCGATGAACCCGACACTGGCATTCAAGCCGAATCAGCCTTGCCAAAAGAACCTACTACACCACCAGAAACTACTACACCACCGAGGCGTTATCCGGACTGAGTCAGGAAGCCTCCTGAGAGACTGACTTATAATTAATTAACTACAGCAATGTGTATATTATTTTTCTTATAACATGTAATTAATAATTACTTAAAATATGATGTACTGGTTAGCTAAAAGGGGAGGAATTGTAGTGTATGTGCCTTTAAGAGCCCCATGTGTGCTGTAATGCCGGTGGCATAGTGGTTAGCACTGTTGCCTCACAGCGCCAGGGACCCGGGTTCGAATCCGGCCTCGGGTGACTGTCTGTGTGGAGTTTGTACATTCTCCCCGTGTTTGCGTGGGTTTCCTCCCACAGTCCAAAGATGTGCGAGTTAGGTTGATTGGCTATGATAAATTGACCCTTAGTGTTAGGGGGATTAAATACATGGGGTTATGGGGATCGGGTGGGATATGTGTTGGTGCAGGCTCGATGGGCCGAAATGGCCTCTATCTGCACTGTGGGGTTTCTGTGATTCTGTACTGGCCACTCGGGCTATAAAAGCCTGTATATTGTGTTATATCCGTTAGTACCCCTCCAGACTTTGCTTAGTAAACACCTATGAACCAACTCCTGTCTTCAGTGTCTCTATCAACACACGGACACTACAGGGATAAACCAGGTAATTACAGGCCAGTGAGCCTAACATCAGTGGTAGGGAAATTATTGGAAAAAATTCTGAGGGACAGAATTAGTCTCCACTTGGAGAGGCAAGGATTAATTAGGGATAGCCAACATGGCTTTGTCAAGGGAAGATCATGTCTGACCAATTTGATTGAATTTTTTGAGGGGGTGACTAGGTGTATGGATGAGGGTAGTGCAGTGGATGTGGTTTACATGGATTTCAGTAAGGCTTTTGATAAAGTCCCACATAGGAGACTGGTCAGGAAGGTAAGAGCCCATGGGATCCAGTGTGCCTTGGCACATTGGATCCAAAACTGGCTTAGTGGCAGAAGGCAGAGGGTGATGGTGGAAGGTTGTTTTTGTGACTGGAAGCCTGTGTCCAGTGGGGTACCGCAGGGATCGGTGCTGGGTCCCTTGCTGTTTGTGGTCTACATTAATGATTTGGATGTGAATGTAAAAGGTATGATCGGTAAGTTCGCAGATGACACGAAAATTGGTGGGGTGGTAAATAGCGAGGAGGGAAGCCTCAGGCTACAGGACGATATAGATGGGTTGGTCGGATGGGCGGAACAGTGGCAAATGGAATTTAACCCTGAAAAGTGTGAGGTGATGCATTTTGGACGGACTAACAAGGCAAGGGAATACACAATGAATGGTAAGACCCTAGGAAAGACAGAGGATCAGAGGGACCTTGGTGTGCATGTACATAGATCCCCGAAGGCAGCAGAACAAGTGGATAAGGTGGTTAAAAAGGCATATGGGATACTTGCCTTCATTAGCCGAGGCATAGAATATAAGAGCAGGGAGGTTATGATGGAGCTGTACAAAACGCTGGTAAGACCACAGCTGGAGTACTGTGTGCAGTTCTGGTCACCTCACTATAGGAAGGATGTGATTGCTTTGGAGAGGGTGCAGAGGAGATTCACCAGGATGTTACCTGGGCTGGAGCGCCTCAGCTATGAAGAAAGACTGGACAGGCTGGGGTTGTTTTCCTTGGAGCAGAGAAGGCTGAGGGGGGACCTGATTGAGGTATACAAAATTATGAGGGGCATAGATAGGGTAGATAGAAAGGAACTTTTCCCCTTAGTAGAGGGGTCAATAACAAGGGGGCATAGATTCAAGGTAAGGGGCAGGAGGTTTAGAGGGGATTTGAGGAAAAACTTTTTCACCCAGAGGGTGGTTGGAATCTGGAACTCACTGCCTGAAAGGGTGGTAGAGGCAGGAACCCTCACAACATTCAAGAAGCATTTGGATGAGCACTTGGAATGCCATTGCATACAAGGCTATGGACCAAATGCTGGAAAATGGGATTAGATTAGACAGGGCTTGATGGCCGGTGCGGACGCGATGGGCCGAAGGGCCTCTTTCTGTGCTGTGTAACTCTATGACTCTAAGAGCACTTCAGCTAGTCCCATTCCCCTGTCCTTCCCCCGTAGCCCTACAAATGATTTTCCTTCAGCTACTTATCCAATTCCCTTTTGAAATCCATGATTGAATCTGCCTCCACCACCCTTTGCATTCCAGATCCTAACCACTCGCTGCGTAAAAAAGTTTTTCCTCATGTCACCTTCGGTTCTTCTGCCAATCACCTTAAATCTGTATCCTCTGGTTCTCAATCCTTCCGCCAATGGGAACAGCTACCCTCTATCTACTCTGTCTAGACCCCTCCTGATTTTGAACACCTCTATCAAATCTCCTCTCAACCTTCTCTGCTCCAAGGAGAACAACCCTAGCTTCTCTAGTCTATCCACGTAACTGAAGTCCCTCATCCCTGGAGCCATTCTTATAACTCTTTTCTGCGCCCCCTCTAAGGCTTTCCCATCCTTCCTAAAGTGTGGTGCCCAGAATTGGACACAATACTCCAGTTGAGTTTGAACCAGTGTTTTATAAAGGTTCATCATAACTTCCTTGCTTTTGTACTCTATGCCTCTATTTATGAAGCCCAGGATCCTGTATGCTTTTTTTTAACCGCTTTCTCAACCTGCCCTGCAACCTTCAAAGATTTGTGCACATATACCCCCAGGTCTCTCTGTTCATGCACCCACTTTAGAATTGTAACCTTTAGTTTAGAAACATAGAAACATAGAGATAGGAACAGGAGTAGGCCATTCGGCCCTTCGAGCCTGCTCCGCCATTCAATGAGATCATGGCTGATCTTCGTCTGAGATCATAGCTGATCTTACCAGTTCAGTACCCCGTCCCCGCCTTTTCTCCGTAACCCTTAATCCCCTTAGCCTTCAGAAATATATCCAATTCTCTCTTGAAAATATTTATTGAATTAGCCTTCACAGCCCTCTGTGGCAGGGAATTCCACAGGCTCACCACTCTTTGAGTGAAGAAATTCTTCCTCATCTCTGTTTTAAATGATTTGCCCGCTATTTTTAGACTGTGGCCCCTTCCATCAAGTACAGGGCCTTGGTGAGACCACACCTTGAGTATTGTGTGCAGTTTTGGTCGCCTTATCTGAGGAAGGATGTTCTTGCCATGGAGGGAGTGCAGCGAAGATTCACCAGACTGATACCTGGGATGGCAGGAATGACGTATGAGGAGAGATTGGGTCGATTGGGCTTGTACTCGCTGGAGTTTAGAAGAATGAGAGGGGATCTCATTGAAACTTATAAAATTCTAACAGGACTAGACAGACTAGCTGCAGGAGGGATGTTCCCGATGGCCGGGGAGTCCAGAACCAGGGGTCACAGTCTAAGAATAAGGGGTAAGCCATTTAGGACAGAGATGAGGAGGAATTTCTTCACCCAGAGAGTGGTGAACCTGTGGAATTCTCTACCACAGAAGGTAGTAGAGGCCAATTCATTAAATATATTCAAGAAGGAATTAGATATATTTCTTAAGGCCAAAGGGATCAAGGGATATGGGGAGAAGGCAGGGACAGGGTGCTGAATTTGGATGATCAGCTATGATCTCATTGAATGGCGGAGCTGGCTCGAGGGGCCGAATGGCCTACTCCTGCTCCTATCTTCTATGTTTCTATGTTCCTATGTAATCTCCTTCAGCCCCTACCTCTCTTTCCTCCTTTAAGACGCTCCTTAAAACCTACCTCTTTGACCAAGCTTTTGGTCACCTGCCCTAATTTATCCTTATGTGGCTCGGTGTCAAATTTTTTGTCTTATAATACTCCTGTGCAGCTCCTTGGGACGTTTTACTACGTTAAAGGTGCTATATAAATACAAGTTGTTGTTGTTGTTGTCTTAAAGGAGGAAAGAGAGATAGAGAGGCGGAGAGGATTAGGTAGAGAATTCCAGAGCTTAAGGCCTAGGCAATAGAAGGCACAGCCACCAATGGTTGAGCGATTATGATCAGGGATGCTCAAGAGGGCAGTATTAGAGGAGCGCAGATATCTCGAGGGGTTGTGGGGCTGAAGGAGATTACAGAGATAGGGAGGTGCCTTGACCCATCGAGCTACCAGGGCACCTCAAGGTAGCCCTGATTTTAGTAGGTTTGAGATCTGGTCCAACCTCTAATTCCAAAGGTATTAGAATATCCCCCCTTGTTGCCTCTGGTGATGGTTTAGTCAAGGTTCCTGTTGCTGGTCACGATCCAGCAACTCCTTGGACAGTGATGCCCTGTGCAGCCAAATAGCCAGCATTAACTGTCAAGGCTCACACATAAATAATGACCAAGTGGTTGATGTACCAGAGAGTGCATCATACATCATTAATTAATTTGAATTATATTTGGTGTTGGCCAATGTGACAGCACTTCCCAAATAGCAAAAAGTTGACTGACCAGTTAATCTGTTCTTGCTGGCTGAGGATCTTTATTGAATTGTGGTATGGAATATTTAATGCCCAACTTTAAAAGGCACATAGGGCCTTGTTTTAATGCCCTATATGAGGTACTGCACTGAAGTGTCAGCCTAGATTATGTTTTCCAGTCTTGGGTTTGAACCTCTGATGCAAAAGTGCGAATGCTACTACTGAACCACTGTATTGCGGTTGAGGGATGGAGAAAATTAGCTGTAGAAATGAGATAAGATTGTTCCAATTATTTTTTTTTGGGGGGGTGTCAACTGCTCTGAAGTTGGATGTTAAAGAGCACTGTTCCCATGGAATCAATGGTGGTGAACTGTGTACACAACCAATGGCGTCAACTGCATCTACAAGCATCACTGCAACACTTACCTTTATGATACATGAAGCATGGCTCTCATCCCGACCCAAACCAAGATTTGCTAAGCACTTTTAAGTGAAGACAGTGTCCCTTGAACTTGGAAAATATTACTTAAAATCTAAATTCATATCGGAGAGAGTAGAGTGTAGGGTTCTCAAAATTCCCACATTCCCCAAAGGTTATGGATAAAGGGACCCTGTATGGACAAGTTGTTAAAAAGGGTACCCAAAATGGCTTCTGCAACCTCGTGACCAAAAGCACAGGATTTTAAAAAAAATGCAAGGCCCTGCAAACAGGCAGGCACTTTTCAATAGCCTGAAACTAAACCTAAAATGCATAAATCTGTGAAGAGACTTTGTGGAGCCAGACAGCTAAAGCAAATACAGAATATGCATTCATTCACCTTGAAACAGATCAGGTTAGAATGGGCCTAAATCGAGGCCATTAGGTTTCTGCATATTTAATCGGTAACAGCTCACAGTAGCCATCAAGCCAGGATGAGGACAATTAAGTTTCATAAATGACAAACAGCCAGGACATCGAAGCCATTAAACACGGAGACAACCACTCCAGAAGTCGTTAAAGTAAATGGCTGTAATCATTTTAAACGAGCCCGCCAAAAGTTAGACAAAGGACTGACCTGATTTGGCGCGCAGATAAGGAATGAAGAATCGGGTATAATTGTAGGCTCGTCGGTAGTGACCTCCCTCTTGCTCTTGCCTCTTATTGTTTGGCTTTTGGCCTGCTGCCTCTCATTCTCATGCCCTGGCCTCGTGGCGGGTCTCTTCTCGCTCCCCGCACCGCTCAACACCAAGGACGCCCATTACTACACCGCGGGCCCAACGCGGGAGGAGAACGAGACCCAAGTTCAAAAACACACAGGACACACAGGCCACAAATGGGCAGACGAGACGAAACGAGACGAAGAATACGGTAAACCGATAAAGGCAGAGAAGGGCAGTGAAAAGACGCATTGGGGGCCAAACGCCTAGTTATGAGCTAGCGTTTGACGAATAAACTGGCATTTGAAGCATGGATAGCAGTGCCCATGATGAATAAACTGGTGTTCAAAGGATAGGTAGTAAAATCAGTTTAACAATATAAACCGCCAACCGAGCCCCAAACGTTTTAAAAACTCGTCAGCGACAAAACCGCCCAAGGAAGAAGAAGAAGACGAAGACGCGACTCGGCGACGACATTAGCTGAGGAAAGGAGGGTGATTCGCATAAACAACTCCGCCGCCGCGCCCTGTGACCACGTGGCGACAGCATACCCCAAAGGACAGCCAGAACGGACCCCAAAAATCACAACCGTTAAATGTCAACAGGTTTTGAATTGGTGAGCATAAATCCCTGGCCACTCATAGCTTAATCTAGTTAGGTATAGGGAGTGGGATAAGGATAAGGGGATTTTAATGTATTTGCTTCCCTCGATGTGCAGTGTGTTCCCCATTCCCATATAAGTGTATTATTTTTATATGCCTGTAATCAGCTTAGTAATTCTCAGTATTGTGTTTTATTCTGTCTTTAATAAAAATTACGGTTTGCTTGCAGCGAATCACTTGTCTACTCGTTTTTCTGTATCGCTGCCTGTACCTAAGTCCGGTGTCTAGAACCCAGGGGTGTGGGAGCAATTCGAACCGCTCAGGGACAGTCAGAGACGAAGCTGACTGGGCACACGCCACCCCCTACAAGATATATGAGCTAAAATGAAACATAGGCATAGAAGCATGGAAAAATAGGAGCAGGAGTAGGCCATTCGGCCCTTCAAGCCTGCTCCGCCATTCAATATGATCATGGCTGATCCTCTATCTCAATACCATATTCCTGCTCTCTCCCCATACCCCTTGATGCCTAAAGAAGTATACTCATTGTGTTGGAATTGCTTGTTGTGTGCATTGTGCTGTTTACACAGCTCCGTATCTCAACATAGCGCCTGGGCTGACTATAAATCTGCCTGAAAAGTATCCTTGCCATAGTGATTGCCATAGTGATGTAACTTTTGCTTTCAGGAAACTTAAGCCTATGGATTTGAAAACTGTTCTGGAACCTTGATTTGAACCTAGTCCAGAATGTGGGGATGGAAATTTCTGTATCATGGCTCTAAAAGGGCTTATGGAAGATCAGTTTGGACAGTCTCAATCCAATTCTAATGAATGTCACCAGAACTTTTCACTTCCAAAAATGGGATGGGGTGTATAATGTGAGGGGGTGTATAATGGGACGGGGTGTATAATGGGACAGGGTATATAATGGGACGGGGTGTATAACAGGACGGGGTGTATAATGGGATGGGGTGTACAATGGGACAGGGTGTATAATGGTACAGGGTGTATAATGGGACGGGGTATATAATGGGACGGGGTGTATAATGGGACAGGGTATATAATGGGACAGGGTGTATAATGGGAGAGGGTATATAATGGGACGGGGTGTATAATGGGATGGGGTGTATAATGGGACGGGGTGTATAATGGGAGAAGGTATATAATGGGAGAGGGTGTATAACGGGACGGGGTGTATAACAGGACGGGGTGTATAATGGGACGGGGTGTATAATGGGACGGGGTGTATAATGGGACGGGGTGTATAATGGGACGGGGTATATAATGGGACGGGGTGTATAATGGGAGAGGGTATATAATGGGAGAGGGTATATAACGGGACAGGGTGTATAACAGGACGGGGTGTATAACGGGACGGTGTGTATAACGGGACGGGGTGTATAATGGGACAGGGTATATAATGGGACAGGGTGTATAATGGGAGAGGGTATATAACGGGACAGGGTGTATAACAGGACGGGGTGTATAACGGGACGGGGTGTATAACGGGACGGGGTGTATAACGGGACGGGGTGTATAACGGGACGGGGTGTATAACGGGACGGGGTGTATAATGGGACGGGGGGTATAATGGGACGGGGTGTATAATGGGACAGGGTGTATAATGGGACGGGGTGTATAATGGGAGAGGGTATATAATGGGACGTGGTGTATAATGGGACAGGGTATATAATGGGAGAGGGTGTATAATGGGATGGGGTGTATAATGGGACAGGGTATATAATGGGACGGGGTGTATAATGGGATGGGGTGTATAATGGGACGGGGTGTATAATGGGAGAAGGTATATAATGGGAGAGGGTGTATAACGGGACAGGGTGTATAACAGGACGGGGTGTATAACGGGACGGGGTGTATAATGGGACGGGGTGTATAATGGGACGGGGTATATAATGGGACGGGGTGTATAACAGGACGGGGTGTATAATGGGACGGGGTGTATAATGGGACGGGGTGTATAATGGGACGGGGTGTATAATGGGACGGGGGGTATAATGGGACGGGGTGTATAATGGGACAGGGTGTATAATGGGACGGGGTATATAATGGGACGGGGTGTATAATGGGAGAGGGTATATAATGGGACGTGGTGTATAATGGGACAGGGTATATAATGGGACGGGGTGTATAATGGGATGGGGTGTATAATGGGACGGGGTGTATAATGGGAGAAGGTATATAATGGGAGAGGGTGTATAACGGGACGGGGTGTATAACAGGACGGGGTGTATAACGGGACGGGGTGTATAATGGGACGGGGTGTATAATGGGACGGGGTATATAATGGGACGGGGTGTATAACAGGACGGGGTGTATAATGGGACAGGGTATATAATGGGACAGGGTGTATAATGGGAGAGGGTATATAACGGGACAGGGTGTATAACAGGACGGGGTGTATAACGGGACGGGGTGTATAATGGGACGGGGTGTATAATGGGACGGGGTGTATAATGGGACGGGGTGTATAATGGGACGGGGTGTATAATGGGACGGGGTGTATAATGGGACGGGGGGTATAATGGGACGGGGTGTATAATGGGACAGGGTGTATAATGGGACGGGGTATATAATGGGACGGGGTGTATAATGGGAGAGGGTATATAATGGGACGTGGTGTATAATGGGACAGGGTATATAATGGGACGGGGTGTATAATGGGATGGGGTGTATAATGGGACGGGGTGTATAATGGGAGAAGGTATATAATGGGAGAGGGTGTATAACGGGACAGGGTGTATAACAGGACGGGGTGTATAACGGGACGGGGTGTATAATGGGACGGGGTGTATAACGGGACGGGGTGTATAATGGGACGGGGTATATAATGGGACGGGGTGTATAACAGGACGGGGTGTATAATGGGACAGGGTATATAATGGGAGAGGGTATATAACGGGACAGGGTGTATAATGGGACGGGGTGTATAATGGGACGGGGTGTATAATGGGACGGGGTATATAATGGGACGGGGTGTATAATGGGAGAGGGTATATAATGGGACGTGGTGTATAATGGGACAGGGTATATAATGGGACGGGGTGTATAATGGGACGGGGTGTATAATGGGACGGGGTGTATAATGGGAGAAGGTATATAATGGGAGAGGGTGTATAACGGGACAGGGTGTATAACGGGACGGGGTGTATAACGGGACGGGGTGTATAACGGGCCGTGGAAAGTTGAAAGTTCTGCATTGTGTGTCCAAAGTAAGGTTGGCCACCATTTGGCACAAGTTGGGGTTAAATGTTACAGCTGATATTGGCCCAGAAATCAGGCTTGCCGCACGTGTAAGCCCCCGATGAGCACTTACCCGGCGCGCCTGCCGTTCGGCTCCCGGGACGCTTGCAATTCCTGTTTTCAGTTGATTACTCCCGGGCAGCGTCTGATGTCATGCCGCCCAGGAGTGCAGCCAACGCGAAGCCTCGAGCGCGGAGTCTAAGTTAGACATGCCCCTTGAGGTCTCCTTAACATAGGCCACGCCCCCAATTTTTAACACAAGCTGCAAAGCAATTTTACATGCAGAGCAGCATTTTAAAGAAATTTTTTGTATTTTTATTAATCTTTAGGTAACTTTTATAAAGTTTTAAATACTTATAAATTATTTTGAAGAATGTAAAGTAGTTTTAAACAGAATTAAAGCGTAATTATTTTGATGAGCCAGCTGGGATCACGTGGGCACTGGGCAACCAATGGGAGGTTGCAAAAGTTCATTCATGAGTTTGATAGTAAGAACTGTCAAACTCATGAAAACTCAGGGTGCCCAAAACAGCACTTAAACTACAAATAAAAGTAAAAAAACATCCCACTAAATAAATGAACTATGAATAACTGTAAAAAACTATTTTAAACAATTAACCAAATTAAAAAAAATAATAATTTTTTAACAAGTAGGGTCTAAAAATACACTTACCTTACTGTAAATTCTTTAAAAATAATAAACCTGTGGAAAAAAAATTCTAAATTGTATTAATAGACCACTTACCTGTAAAACTAAGTACTTACATCTGGTATTTTCAAGTGTAAAAACCGGAGGCCTTTATGCACGGGCAACTCTTTACAAAAAAAGGAAATTCAGCGCGCACGCGCGGCCTGATACGTCATACGCGTTCCGCCTCTTAACCCCTTGGTTCAGAGGACAGGAAATGCCGGTTTTCAGCGCATGCGCTGTGCATCCTGAAAACCGGCACTTCCATCGGGCCCACGCGTGAGTTCACCGTCCGTACTCACGCATTGGGACCGGAATTACTGGCCCAATATCCGTCTGAGGTTGGGATAGAGCGAAGGCAATTTTGTTCTCCACCTAAATCGTATTGTACCTAACCTCTTGATGGTGTGCAGAGGAAGCTTTACTCTGCATTAACCAGTGCTATGCTTGAAGGGGCAGTGTAGAGAGAACTTTACTCTGCATTTAACATTGCTATACCTGTCCTTGCTGTGCCCGATCTGTTAGTGCTGAAATTGGAACAAAATTGACTCCAAATTACTGATGGGTCTCGTTTGGATGAACAGAAAAATCAGAAACTGGTGTAAAAGAATAAATGCTCAGTGCCCCAAAAAGCTGTTGAGGTTGGGGGTCAATTGAACATTTCAAAACTGAGATAGCTAGATTTTTGTTATGCAAGTGTATTAAAGAATAGGGAACCGAGGCGAGTAGATGGAGTTAAGATACAGATCAGCCATGATCTAATTGACTGGCGGAACAGGTTCGAAGGGCTCAATGGCCTACTCCTGTTCCTTTGAGTTTTACAAAGGCAGGGTTTGACAAGGTATTTCTTTCACATGAGAATCCTCATCCCTCCGAATTGGGTAATATATTTATACCGAGCTGTCTGCAATTCTCCATGTAATTAATAAAGCAGTAAGCTGGAGCCACATACACCGAAAAGACTTCAGATATGAAAAGGAAATGATTTGAAGTGCCAGTCCCTGGGGGAAGGTCACTGCTGCTGCACACACCCATTGGCACTGTTGGCAGCGATCTTCCTGTTGGAAAGCTGGAGAGAGTCTGCAGAGGTCGGACTGCAGAGAGAGAGAGAGAGAGCGAGGCGGCTGATTTCTGGATCTTATGATAGAGATTAAAGCAGCAAGGATGAAAATCCCCTTTAGAAGCTGTGTTAGTCGCTGGTTAGGAGCGAGTCTGTGGTAAAGAGTTCTTTTCCTGAGCCGCAAGTAAATAATTACTGCGTGTGGCGAGGTGGGATTTTTATCTTCAGACAACATCAGAAGCACAGCGTGTCAGGAAAAGCCCTTTCACCTCCTCCCCAATGAGTTCATCCCGACAGATTGGTTTGGCAGCTTTTTATTTTATTACTGCAACTCATTTCAATCCTGCATGGTGCACTTGAAAAGAGATGAGTTATAAATATAGTAAGACACATATAAAAGAGCCCTGTAATTAGCACGGAGACTGGGCGCTTATTCAGGATGCTGCATGTGGTCAATAGACTGCGCAGAGACTGAACTCAACGGCAGAGGCTAGTTGGCACAAAGAGAAAAGGGAAATAATTATAGCAAAGCACAAATGAGTGTGGGCTGCTTTAACTATTGGGCAACTTTAGGGTGGTGTTCATGGTTTGTTCTATAATTAAAGGATTTGATTACTTGGGATATCCTGTTTCTGTGCCCTCATTTGTAATGGAAATCGGCTTCATGCTCCAGCTCCTGAGTTGCTGCTCAAAGACTTTTATTTAGGCAGTGAAACAGAGTTAATTCATAGAGGAGTTGAGGAACGGAGTGACATAACTGCTCGCAATGATGGTCAAACTAATGAGATGAAAAGGCGGCACTCTTTCTAACATGCCATGTATTTTTGTATCGTAATCTGTAGAATTACTTGTTAGTTTACTTAAACATTTCTTCAAACAGTTCACAATATTTTACAATCTTAAATGTAAGTTAACATCATATTTCGGGAATTTGAAGTCATTTATTTCCAAGGACATCGCCCAGATTTGTGTTGTCTGTCGCTGCCATTCAAGCAGGTACTTGACCAAAAGTGACTCGTTCCTTTACACAGTCCAGTGTTGACCTCGCAGTCCAGGGGCATTTTAGTAATGAACAGTGTTTCTGCTTGTTTCCCAACAAAAGAACAATAGTTCACAAATTTCCATCATTCAGGGGTTGTTTAGTATTTCAGTGTTGAAAATATTCTTTGATCTCTGCAATTTTGAGGGAAGGCTTTTGGAAATCAGCACAGACTCCTGGAAAAAGTCAAGTTGGCAGGAAGACAGTGAAGGCGGTTAATCTCTATAGCGTCACAGGGAAAGATAGGGAAAAGGAATCAATGACATAGAGTCATTGAGTGATAACGGCACAGAAGACGGGCAATTGACCCATCGTGTCCGTGCTGGCGCTCTGTAGAGCAAGCCATTCTGTCCCATTCCCCCGCACTAACCCGACCAGTTCATTTCCTTAAAGTACCTATTCAGTCTCCCCTTGAAACATTTAGTGTCTCCACTTCCAAAACTTACATCAGCAGCGAGTTCCATGTCCTCACCACTCACTGTGTAAAAAATATTTTCCTCATATACCACCTGTATCTATTGCCCAAAACCTTTAATCTGTGTCCGCTAGTCTTTGTAACATCAACTAGTTGGAACAGCATTTCCCTGTCTTGCCTATCTAAATGCCGTCATAATCTTGTACACCTCTATCAAATCTCCCCTCAACCTCCTTTGCTCTAATGAAAATCAATCCAGATTCTCCAACCTGTCCTTGTAGCAAAAATCCCCCATCCCCGGAACAATTCTGGTAAATCTACTCTGCATCCTTTCAAGAGCCTTCACATCCTTCCTAAAGTGTGGTGACCAGAACTGGACGCAATACTCCAGTTGTGGCCTAACCAGCGCTTTATAAAGATTCAGCATAACTTCTCTGCTTTAAATCTCCAAAGCTCTATTTATGAAGCCCCAGTTCCCATATGCTTTGCTAACCACTCTCTCATATGTGCTGCATCCTTCAGTGACCTAACACATTAACTCCAAGGTTGTACATTAATTCCAACCACGCAGATTTTGAATGGATTACACCGACCATATTATATCGCACTCAGTGAGTTGTAATTTTTATAGTTGTTGAATAAAGCAGATTGAGAATTGAACAGCAAGATACTTTGCCCAAAGTAACTCGATCCACCTATAGAGAGATTGTAAGAGGAAACATTGAGATCTGGGCAGGATCAAAATGAATGTCATTGCTAAAATCGCAGTTCCTGGTACAGCGCACTCCCCCATCGTGGTATAGAGCACTCCCGGCTCCCACTGCATCTAAGTCCCAGCTCCTGGTACAGCATATTACACGGTCCCGGTACAGCATGATCACCAGCCTATAATTCTGAGTTGATAGGTTATAATAGGTTCACAGGCGTATATATTTGGATTTAGTGTGGTTTCCTGGGATCACCATCACATAACCATTAGTTTAACGGGGGTTACTGTCATCATCTGCCTATATAACTTGAGTTATGAGGATTTACTAGAATCAACAGTGTATATTCAGATTTACACCTCATCTAGACACTGCTTTTGTTTCTTTACTTGTCCTATTACCGTCATCCATTTTGTTATTTAATCTCTCCTGCCTTCCACCCTATCGCAAACCTTCCCTTCTGTTCTTTCCACACTCCCCCCCATTCCTACTGCTGTGCTTGCATAAAACCTGTTACATCTCTAACCTTTTCCAGTTCTGACTAAAGCCCTTCGACCTGAAATGTTAATTTAGTATCTTCCTCCACAGATGCTCCCTGACATGCTGAGTATTTCCAAAATTTTTAGTCTTTATTTCAGATTTCCAGCAGCAGCAGTATTTTGCTTTTTTTTATGTGGGTTTATCGGTGTTTTCTGGGATCAACCAGCTCTATAGGGTTTTACTGGGGTCACCTGCATGTATGTCTGGGATTATCAGGTTTTACTGGGATCACCAGTTGATATATCTAGGTTTAAAGTGGTTCACTTTGATCACCATCATATATATTTAGATGTATCAGTATTTACTGGGATTAGCAGCCTGTATATCTGGTTTTATCGGGGTTTACCTGGCTTATCAGCCTATATCTCGTGAATTATGACGGGTTACTTGAATAAGCAGTTGGTATATCAGGGATTATCATGTTTTAATGGATTCACCAGCTTATATGTCTGGGTTTATCGGTTTTCTTAATATTCCTGGTTACCAAGTGCTCGGGGATGATAGAAATGACCGAGAACGAACAAGAGGAGGGTTCCTGGTAGTATGCATTAAAGATGATTTTTCAGTTTTATATATAGATGATATAGTATATGTTTCTAGGACTGAATCTATTTGGCTTGAGTTGAGTTAAAGATTTCGAGCTCCTACATTGCTGATTGTCTTAGTTCAGAACGTGTGATTGATAACAATAAGAGAGATCATGGGCTCAGTATAGGATTAAACCTCTTTTCAGTTCCCTCCATTATAGATTTCCTTCGGAATATGAGTTCAAGGAAAAAGTGTAAATGACTGTAATGGACAGACATGGTGCAAATATGTAAACGAAGGAATATCTGTTTTCTGGAAATTGCTTTGAGTCTGTAATTAAGGATAGAGTGACTGAACACCTTGACCATGTACTGCTGATCAGAGAGAGCCAGAATTAATTTCTAACGGGTACGTCATACCTGAAAGACCTGGTAGACATTCTAGATGTGGTGCTAAAGTAGTGGAAATGGGAATCTCTATGGATGATATTTATATGAACTTCGAGAAGGCGCAGGGAGATTGTTCACCGATAATCCTTTGTAAGCAGGTGATAAACTTGACTTATTCCTGGTCCACAGACAGGGATCATGCCTCTATAATGAAACCAAGGCATCTGGCCTCAGGTTTAATCAACTATAGTTTAGTGGCATTGAGTTTCACTCCTCACCCAACATTGGCAGGTGTCGTCCCCGAGCCTCGGGATGTATTAGGATATGATCAACAGATTGGACAACAGCCCAGCAATATGACTGCCTTGTCAGATGTTGTTGCATGTGAGGATGGCAAATAGCGGGGCTGTTGTACCTAGCTTGAGGGGTGACGGTGCCAGTGCACTTCAAAATGAAAAGTGAATTTATACTGTGAATCGGCGTGGAGTGGAAGGTTCCTGAAACCGATTCTGCAGGGACTTGACAGTAGATGCTGAGAGTTTATTGCCCCTGGCTGGATTGTCTAGAGCTAGGGACATAGTCTCAGGATAAGGGGTAGGCCATTGCCCCGTGGCATGCTCCTCCTGCAATATGTGGGAAATCAGGGACAGTTCCTGTGTCCCTGATGACCATGTTTGCGGGACGTGTATCTAGCTGCAGCTACTGACAGACCGCATTGCAGCACTGTAGCTGCGAATGGATACATACTGGAGAATTCGTGATGCAGAAGGCATCGTGGTTAGCACGGTTAGGGAGTTGGTCACACTGCAGGTAAAGGCTGCAGAGACAGGCAGGGAATGGGTGACCGCCAGGCAGAGTAGTAGCCGCAGGCAGGTAGTGCAGAGGTCCCCTGTGGCCATCGCTCTCTCACACAGATATACCACTTTGGATATTGTTGGGGGAGATGGCTTATAGGGGGAAGGCAGCAGTAGCCAACTTCCTGACTCCATGGGTGGCTCTGCTGCACAGGACAGGAGGAAAAAAGACGGGAGAGCTATAGTGATAGGGCATTCTATTGTAAGGTGAATAGTAAGCGTTTCTGTGGCCACAAATGAGACTCCAGGATTGTATGTTGCCTCCTGGTGCAGGGTCAAGGATGTCTCTGAGCGGCTGCATGGCATTCTGGAGGGGGAGGGTGAACCGCCAGCTGTCGTGGTGCATATAGGTACCAACGATATAGTTAGAAAACAGGATGGGGTTCTTAAAGCTGAATATATGGAGTTAGGTGGTGAATTAAAAAATAGGACCTCAAAGGTAGTAATCTCAGGATTGCTACCTGTGCCACGTGCTAGTCAGAGTACAAGTAGAAGGATATTTCAGATGAATACATGACTAGAAGAATGGTGCAAGGGGGAGGGATTCAATGTCCTGGGATAGTGGAACCAGTTCTGGGGGAGGTGGGATCAGTAGAAACTGGACGGTTTGCACCTGGGCAGGACTGGGACCGATGTCCTAGGGGGAGTGTTTGCCAGTGCTGTTGGGGAGGGTTCAAACTAAAATGGAAGTGGATTGGGAACCTGTGCAGGGAGACAAAGGGAAGTGCAGCAAGGACAGAAGCAAAAGGCAGGAAGGAGAAAAGCAAAAGTGGAAGGCAGAGAAATCAAGTGTGTAAATCAAACAGGGCCATAGTAAATAATAATTCTAAAAGGAATAAGAATGCTAAAAAAAAGCCTGAAGGCTTTGTGTCTTAATGCGAGGAGCTTTCGTAATAAGGTGGATGAATTAGCTGTGGAAATAGATGTAAACGGATGTGATATAATTGCGACAACGGAGACATTGCTCCAGGTTGAATAAGGCTGGGAATGCAACATCCAGGGGTATTCAATATTGAGGAAGGATAGACAAAAGGGAAAAGGAGGTGGGGTAGCATTGCTGGTTAAAGAGGAGATTAACACAATAGTAAGGAAGGATATTATCTCTGATGATGTGTAATCTGTATGGGTAGAGCTGGGAAATACCAAGGGGCAGAAAACTTTATTGGGAGTTGTATACAGACCCTCAAACAGTTATGCTGAGGTTGGCGATGGCATTGAACAGGAAATTAGAGATGCATGCAATAAGGGGACTGCAGTTATCAGAAGTGACTTTAATCTACATATAGATTGAGCTAATCAAATTTGTATCAATACTGTGGAGGAGGAATTCCTAGAGGGTATACGGGATGGTTTCCTGGACCAATATGTCGAGGAACCAACTGCAGAATAGGCCATCTTAGACTGGTTATTTTGTAATGAAAAAGGATTCATTAGCAATCTTTTTGTGCGAGGCCCCTTGGGCAGGAGCGATCATAATATGATAGAATTCTTCATTAAGATGGAGAGTGAAATATTTGACTAAGAGACTAGGCTCATGAATTTAAATAAAGAAATCTACGATTTTATGAGGCACGAGTTGGCTAGGATTGATTGGCGAATGTTACTTGAAGGGTTGATGGAGTAAATGCAATGGGAAATTTCTAAAGATCGCATGGATATACTACAGAATGTGTTTGTCCCTGTCTGGCATTTAAAAAAAGAAGAAAGGTGGTGGAACCATGGCTAACAAGGGAAATTAGGAATAGCATAAGATCCAAGGAGAGGGCATATAAATTGGGCCAGAAAAAGCAACAAACCTAAGGATTGGGAGCAATTTAGGATTCAGCAAAGGAGGCCAAAAGGATTAATTAGAGGGGGAAATAGAGTATGAGTGTAAGCTTTCAGGGCACATAAAAACTGACTGTAAAAGATTCTATAGATATGTGAAGAGAAAAAGATTGGTGGAGTCAAACGTAGGTCCCTTGCAGTCAGAATCTGGGAAATTAATAATGGGGAACAAAGAAATGGCTGACCAACATACTTTGTTTCTGTCTTCACAAAGAAGGACACAAATAACCTCCCAGAGATGTCAGGGAACATAGGGTCTAATGAGAGGGCGCAACTGAATGAAATCAATATTTGTAGGGAAATGGTGTTAGGGAAATTGACGGCATTGAAGGCCGCAAAATTCCATGGGCCTGATAATCTACATCCTAGGGTACTTAAGGAAGTGGCCCTAGAAATGCTAGATGCATTGCTGGTCAGCTTCCAAAATTCTATAGACTCTGGCACAGTTCCCATGGATTGGAGGGTATCTAATATAACCCCACAATTTAAAAAAGTTGGTAGAGAGAACACGGGGAATTATAGAACGGTAAGCCTGACATCGGTAGTGGGGAAAATGCTTGAGTCCATTATAAAATATGTAATAGAAGAGCACTTGGAAAACAGTGACAGGATCGGACAAAGGCAACATGGATTACAAAAGGTAAATCGTGCTTGAATAATCTGCTGGAATTTTTGGAGGATGTAACTTACAGAATAGTTAAGGGAGAACCAGAGGATGTGATGCATCTGGACTTTCAGAAGGCTTTCGATAAGGTCCCTCATAAGAGATTACCCTGTAAAGGTAAAGGACATGGGATTGGGGGGTAAGGTACTGACTTGGATAAGAACTGGTTAGCACACAGGAAGCAGAGTTGGAATAAACGGGTCTTTTTCCGAGTGGGAGGCAGTTACTAGTGGGGTTCCACAGGGATCGGTGCTATGACCCTTGCTATTCACAATATATATTAATGATCTAGGCGAGGGAACTAGATGTAATATCTCCAAGTTTGCAGCCGACACAAAGCTGGGTGGGCATGTGTGCTGTGAGGAATATGCCAAGAAACACCAGTATGATTTCGAAAGGCTGGGCGATTGGGCAGATGCATGGCAGATGCAGTGCAATGTGGATAAATGCGAGGTTATCCATTTTGATGGCAAAAACGGGAAGGCAGATTATTATCTGAACGGCAATAGATTGGGAGCAGGGCTAGTGCAACGAGACCTGGGTGTCCTTGTGCACCAGTCGCTGAAGGTAAGCATGCAGGTGCAGAAGGCGGTTAAGAAGACAAATTGTATGTTGGCCTCCATAGCAAGGGGATTTTAGTACAGGAGCAAGGATGTCTTGCTGCAGTTGTACACGGCCCTGGTGAGACCACACCTTGAGTATTGTGTGCAGTTTTGGTCGCCTTATCGGAGGAAGGATGTTCTTGCCATGGAGGAAATGCAGCGAAGATTAACCAGGCTGATACTTGGGATGGCCAGAATGACGTATGAGGAGAGATTGGATCGATTGGGCTTATATTCCCTGGAGTTTAGAAGAATGAGAGGGGTTCCCATTGAAAATTATAAAATTCCTGAGAGCAGGAGTAGGGCATACGGCCCCTCGAACCTGCTCCGCCATTCAATAAGGTTATTGCTGATCATCGACCTCAACTCTACATTCCCGCACAATCCCCATACCCCTCGATTAACTAGAATCCAAAATTCGATTGGTCTCAGCCTTGAATATACTCAAAGACTCAGCATTCACAGCCCTCTGGGGCAGAGAATTCGAAAGATTCCCAACCCTCTGTGTGAAGAAATGTCTCCTAATCTCAGCCGACCCCTTATCCTGAGACTATGGCCCCTAGTTCTAGGCCCTCCAGCCAGGTGAAGCAACCTCTCAGCATCTACCCTGTCAATCCCCTTCAGAATCTTATATATCTTAATTATATCACTTCTCATTCTTCTAAACTCCAGAGAGTATAGGCCCATTCTCCATAATATCTCATCCCCAGAGGAATCAATCTGGTGAACCTTCGTTGCACCGCCTCCAAGTTAAGTATATCCTCTCTTAGATAAGGCGACCAATACTGTACACAGTACACCAGGTGTGGTCTCACCAATGCCCTATACAATTGTAGCAAGACTTCCCTACTCTTATACTCCAACCCCTTGAAATAAAGGCCGACCTGCCATTTACCTTCCTTATTGCTTCCTGTACCTGCATGCGAGGTTTCTGTGTTTCTTGCACGAGGACACCCAGATCTCTCTGAACACCAACATTTGAAAGTTTCTCACCCTGTATGTTTTTTGTTTTTCAATTCTTCCTACCAAAGAGAATCACCTCACATTTCCGTACATTATACTCAATCTGCCACCTTACTGCCCATTCGCTTAGTCTATCTATACCCTTTGTGTTCTCCTTACAGTTTACTGTCCCATCTAACTTTGTATCATCAGCAAACGGGTCGATTCTATGACCACTGCTTATCTTGATATATATTATTGAACAGGACGTTGGTTTACGGGGCACAATTTCAAAATGTGCAGATGAAACAAAACTTGGAAGTATAGTGAACAGTCAGGAGGAGAGTGATAGAATTCAGGAAGACATAGACAGGCTAGTGAAGCGGCCGCACACGTGGCAGATGAAATTTAATGCCGAAAGGTGTAAGTGATACATTTTGGTAGGAAGAATGAGGAGAGGACAGCTAAACTAAATGTTAGAATCCTGAAGCTGGTACACCAGCAGAGAGACCTGGGGGTATGTGTGCACAAATCGTTGAAGGTGACAGTGCAGGTTGAGAAAACAGTAAGAAATGCTTACGGGATCCTGGGCTTCATGAATAGTTGTACAGAGTACAAAAGTGTAGAAATTATAATGAACCTTTATATAACACTGGTTCGGCCCCAACTGGAGTGCTGTGTCCATATCTGGGCACCGCACTTTAGGAAGGATGTGAAGGCTTTAGGGAAGGTGCAGAAAATATTCACAAGAATGGTTCCAGGGATGAGGGACTTCAGTTACGTTGATAGACTGTAGAAGCTGGGGTTGATCTCCTTGGAGCAGAGAAGATGAGAGGAGATTTGATAGAGGCTTTCAACATCATGAGGGATCTGGACAGAGTAGATAGAGAGAAAATGATCCCATTGACAGGAGGGTTGAAAATCAGAGGACGCCGATTTAAGGTGATTGGCCAAAAAATCAAAAGCGACATGAGGAAAAACGTTTTACGCAGCTATTGGTTAAGATCTGGAATGCACTGCCTGAAAGGGTGGTGGAGGCAGATTCAATGGCGGCTTTCAAAGGGGAATTGGATAAGTACCTGAAGGGAAAAAAATTGCAGGGCTACGGTGAAAGGGCGGAACTAGCTGAAGTGCTCTTGCAGAGAGGCGGCAGGGGTTGAAGGGCCGAATGGACTTTTTCTGTGCTATAACCATTCTATGGTTCTATGATTGATAGATTCTATAACCTACAGGTTGCCACATACATATTAGCAGAGCCAGAGAGACAGACAGAATCGGGAATCACCAGCAAATAGACAAGAGATATTGACAAGGACTAAAAGCGATTTGCGATCAGAAAATTGCCTGAATCCCTGTGGTTAATGAAAGGGCTTTTGATGCTTGATTTCCTTACACACTTTGGAATTCAGGAGAACTTGGTTCATGGTTTGCAAAACAAGTAAAATCCCTGGGGCGGAGCCAATAGGCGCATGGTTGCAATCAGCATCAAGGACACGCAGCTTGCGCAAGCCTGGCGAGCATGAGACTCTTTATCTCAGGGTCGTGGGTTGGAGCCTTAGGTTGGGTGAGTGCTATTCGTTCAAACTTAATGATTCTTTTCCGTGAAAGCAACATAAATTAACCAATAATCTTCTTTTGCACAATGAAAGAAATGAAAACTGAGCGAGAGTCGATAGTTCAATAATTTTATTTGTGGTTTGCATGTTAACTGTTACCCATATCTCATTTTACAAAATATTTGGGCTCCTCCTGCTCTTAATTCTTTCGTCCTCACACAGAAGAGCAATCTCGCCCCAGGACATGCATAAGGAGCAAATTCCAACAAAATGTTTCCGCGAACGTGATAGCTGCTACACTGCGGAATCATCTCCACTTTCAGCACCAGGTCAGATGGAAAAGTAAAAACGAGCAAGTGAACCGCTGTATCCGACTTTTAAGGGATGTCCTCCTGCTCCTATTTCTTATGTTCTTATGTCCCAAAGCACCTCATAGCGGTGTCAAAAAGATGAGCGTCGCTGACAAATTAATAATAAGGAATTATCAGAATAGGGATTCGAGCTCACGCCTGCAGTGAAAACTGTGATTTAAACACAGCGCCTTAGACCACTCGGCCATTCTAACAATCAGCAAACTTATATGCAAGTTGTCACTTCCGCATTGAGAAAATTTCAGTCCGGGTGCTTGTTCAATGCTGCTCGTAAGCTCAGTGACCGGGATATCATCTCCCCCGGGATTTTCCTCAGCCTGTGCTCGGTGTATGGGGAGGTTTTGCCCGGGTCCGTGATATCTTGCAGCCCAGGGATGGACAATACCCCTCAGAGCTCTGGAGCTGCGGAACAGCGAATAATTCATGAGTTTGTTTCCACGTCTGAAATGCGGCTTGCATATTTTGGTAATAATCGAGGCCGGGGCTACGGGATATTGCATTTTGTTCACGTTTAATCAGAGGAATATCCGCAGTCAGGAGCTGAAAACGACCAAGAGCTGAAAAAGCACAAGAAAAAAGATAAGAAATGTCAGCAATTTTGATAAACACTTTAATGTGTTTTCTGATAGTTTAGTGGTTTAATTCTTTTAATCACCATTCATTAAACGATAGCGTTGTTTGGCGGAATGAAAGAAATGCTCACACTGAGGGACAGTCGAAACTTGAATAATTTAACTTTAATTATTTGCAAAACTTAATTCTTCGATGAAGTTTTATCCCCTATCTGATATTGTGTAATTTAGGATCTTTTTTAAAATGTTCATTGCGTCTAACACAAGGAGCTTGGGGCTAATTTTGTTAAATTTATTTCACAGGAAAAATACCGTGGAACATAATGTTTTCACCCGGGATCGGACCCGGGACGTTTGGCGTTTGAGGCGAACGTGATAATCACTACACTGCAGAAACCGCTGCTTAAAGGATGATCCAGAAAGACGTGTTCAGGGAGAATGTGAAATATTGAATTGCTCTTTCTGCAATGATATCCTTTCACTAACATTTCTCTGACTGAAACTGCACAACTCAAAAAAGTTTCTTTCAAACTTATTAAACTGCCGTATTTCCTTCCCCCGAATTCTCTGAATCTCATGCCTGTAGTTTTGCCCACTCAATCAATGTCCCTTTGAAATTTTCTGCTCCCATCCACACAACTTACTCTGCCACTAACTTAGTGTCGTTAATCTTGGTGATATATGCCTACAGAAGACTTTTGGATTGCCTTTTATGTTAGCTGCCATTCTATTCTTATACCCTCTCTTTGCCCCTCTTATTTTCCTTTTAACTTCTCCTCTGAACTCTCTATAATTAGCCTCATTCTCAGATATATTAGGATAGTTGAAGTCCCCCATGATCACTACACTATAGTTCATAGCCATAGAGTCATAACGGCACAGTAGGGGGCCATTCGGCTCATCGGGTCTGTGCCGGCTCTCTGTGGAGCAATCCAGTCAGTCCCATTACGACGCTCTATCCCCGTAGCCCTGCAAGTTTATTTCCCTCAAATGCCTATCCAGTCTCGTCTTGTAAACATTGAGTGTCTCCGTTTCCACCACTTCGATCGGCAGCAAGTTCCAGGTCCTCACCACTCGCTGCATAAAAAAGTTGTCCTCACATCTCTCCTGTATCTCTTGCCCAAACTTTAAATCTGTGTCCCCTAGTCCTTGGACCATCACCTAGTAGGAGCAGCCTTTCCCCGTCTAGCCTATCCAAACCCATCATTATCTTATACACCTCTATCAAATCACCCCATCAACCTCCTTTGTCTTAAAATTCTCCTGTGCAGCGCCTTGGGACTAAATTAAAGGCGCTATAAAAATGCAGGTTGTTGTTGTAATGAAAACAGATGCAGCTTCTCCAACCTGCCCTTATAACTAAGATCCCCCATCCCCAGAACCATTCTGGTAAATCTACTCTGCACCTTCTCAATGGCCTTCACATCCTTCCTAAAGTTTGGTGACCAGAACTGGACGCAATACTTCAGTTGCAGCCTAACCAGCACTTTACAAAAGTAGAGAAGTTATGCTGAACTTTTATAATCATTAGCTCTATTTATGAAACCCAAGTTCCCAAATGCTTTGCTAACCACTCTCTCAATTTGTCCTGCCACAATCAGGGACCTTTGTGCATTAACTCGCAGGTCCCTCTGTCCCTGCACACTCTTCAAAACTGTGGCATTAAGTGCATATTGCCTCTCGCTGTTCCTTCTGTCAAAATGCATCACTTGACAATTTTCTGTATTAAATTCCATC
Organism: Somniosus microcephalus; assembly: GCF_052327205.1. Lineage (NCBI taxonomy): Eukaryota > Metazoa > Chordata > Chondrichthyes > Squaliformes > Somniosidae > Somniosus > Somniosus microcephalus. The sequence continues at coordinate 60,016 of NW_028225938.1, forward strand.
TGCCAGTTGTCTGCCCCATTCTGCTAGCCTTTTTATGTCCTGCTGCAGTCGATTGGTGTCATCCTCACTGTTTGCCACACCCCCAAATTTGGTGTCATCAGCAAGCTGAGAAATTGTACTCTCTATTCCAAAATCCAAATCATTTCTATATATCAAAAAAAGCAGTGGCCCCATCACTGACCTTTGGGGAACACCACTGTCTACCATCCTCATGTCTGATAAAGAGCCATTTACCACAACTCGCTGTTTTCTATCCTTAAGCCAGTTCCTTATCTAACCTGCTACTGACCCACCTATCCCATGAGCCTCAATTTTATTAACCAGCCTCCTATGTGGTATCTTGTCAAACACCTTCCTAAAATCCATGTAGACAACATCCATTGCATTCCTTACATCAATCGTTCCTGTTGCTTCATCAAAAAATTCAATTAGAAGTGTCAAACACAATCTGCCTTTCAGAAATCCGTGCTGGCTCTCCTTAATTAGCTTAAAACTATCCAAGTGCCCGTTAATTTTTCCTTGATTGTTGTTTCTAAAACTTTATCCAACACTGATGATCAACTGACCGGCATGTAGTCACCAGGATTATCCTTAAAACCTTTCCTGAAAAGTTCTTGCATCTCTCTGTAATTTCCCTGCAAATTTGCTCCTTCATATTTCCCACTTTTTGGTGGCCTATCGAATACACCTCGTAGTGTAATGGCCCCTCTAATGTCAGGCTCGAGGGGCCGAATTGACTACTCCTGCTCCTATCTTATATTTTTCTATATTTCTATTTTTTTTTTAGCTCTAGCCATATAGGTTCTGTCCTTGACCCCTCCAGGACAACCTCTCCCTTCAGCACTGTAACATTCTCCTTATCCGATACTGCCATACCATCTTCTATCTATCCTTCCCTATCTTTCCTGTACACTTTCTATCCTGGAATATTTCATCCCCAATCCTGCACTTCTTTGAGCCAGGTCTCCGTTATTGCCACAACATCATATTCCCATATGGCTATTTGCGCCTGTAGCTCAACAACCTTGTTTACTATGCATTGTGCATTCACATATATGCACTGTAAACCTATCTTAGATCATCCTGTGTCCTCTCTTAATCTGACCCCACCTAATACCTTACTATTTCTTACTTTAGTGCTATCCTTCTCTGCAGATCCTTTGTGCATCTGGTTTCTCCGTTCTATTGCTACATCTGGGTGCCCATACCCCTGCTAACGTACTTGAAATTCTCCCCAACAGCAGTAGCAAACCTCCCCGTGAGGATATTGGTACCGGCTCTGTTGAGCTGCAACCCGTCCGGCCTGTACTGGTGCCACCTTCCGCAACGCATCAGGAGTCTCATCCCTCTTTCAACCTATGTCATTGGTACCGATATGGACCTCGACCTCGGGCTGTTCACCTTCGCCCCGAAGAATATTCTGCAGCCGCTCAGTGACATCCTTGACCCTGGCACCGGGGAGGCAACATTCCATCCTGGAGTCATGTCTGTCCTCCTCTTGTGTCTCATGGTCAACCATTCCCTCTGTGCCTGCGCACTCCTTAGCTGCGGGCTGACCACCTCCTGAAACGTGCTGTCCACATAGCTCTCGGCCTCATGGATGCACTGCAGTGACGCCAGCTGCTGCTCAAGCTCCAAAAGCCGGAGGTCGAGCTCCTCCAGCTGACAACATTGCCTGCACACGTGGTTCTCCAGGACATGGGAAGCATCCTGGATTTCCCACATGGCACAGGATGCACACTCCATGGCACTGAGCTGAACTGCCATGCCTTTATTTATTCGAAACTTTACTAATTTTACAGAAAATGAAGAGTAAGTTGTACCTACTTAAATCTGTTAATGTAGTATATTATTAACAGTTACTAAATTAACGTCGTATTAATTTTTTGCTAACAGTCTCCTTTGTGAAAACTTATCAAATAACTGCTGGATGTCATCAAATTAAATCCAGAAAATTCCTCCTCTTGATGCATTTTCCATTTTCCTCGTGTCACTGGTAGTTTAGCATCCACTATGAAGACCGATGCAAAGTAATTATTCAGCATGTCTGCCATGTCCATATTTTCAATTACAGTATCACATGGCTCTGTCTTTAAGGGGCCCACATTCTCCTTCACCTCCCTCTTTATCATAATATACTCGTAAAAATTTTCATAGGTTTATTCTCGTATTTCCTTTCTACAACACTCTTTAAGCCACTTTGCTGTCCAAAGACATTTGGGGACCTATGTACATAGATCATTAAAATATCATGAGCAGGTACAGAAAATAATCAAAAGACGAATGGAATGCTGGCCTTTATTTCTAGAAAGCTAGAATACAAGGGGGTAGAAGTTATTCTGCAGCTATACAAAGTCCTGGTTAGGCCTCAGCTGGAATATTGTATTCAGTTCAGGGCAGAGATGTTGGATGGCTGTGTTCCCTTGACGGGTTAACTAGTGTATCCTGTAAGTTAAGATTGCCCCATGATCTCATGCTGTTATGCTCAGTGTTCTGTGTTTTGCTGGGCTTGAAACATCTATTAAGTAAATATTAAATTGATTGCTGTTTAAACACGTGTATATGACATATATTCACTTTGAATTGGCTTCTGACGAAAGGCAGGACCAATTATATTAGATTTCCTTGACATGTTCAGGAACTATAACCTGCTTGATTTACTTCTCGTACCCGGGCACAATGTCCAGAATATGTAAGAATGATTATATCCAAATACTCTCATTGTTCTCACCTGCACATTATATATGATGAAATGTATCAAATTACTCTATTACCCATTCCATATATATATCAGTTCAATAAAATGAAGTAAAAACATTTCATCTGCGCCAGTTCCTTCGTACAAAACTTCCTGTCACTTTGATATCAAACTTCTGTGCCCACTTTCTGTAATAAACTGCACTATCCAATAAATAATGGTAACTCTCTATGTCACCACTTGGTGCCGCTACGGCAGCACAGAATTACCTGCCCCAGCCTCTCAGTGTGCAGCAGTCTCTGGTTCAACCCACTGTAGCTACCTTGCATATTATTCTAAGCTTTGTTGCAAACCACAATGTAGGGACTTTAAAATTGACGTCTGGAAGCCCTACACTAATTAACCCCAACTTCCTAACCCTGTTATGTAAGTTACATAAGATTCAGGAGCAGGAATAGGCCACTCGGCCCTTCGAGCATTCTCTCCCATTCAATGAGATCATGGCTTATCTTGTACTGTAGGAATGTCTTGTTCCTATCCAAAGACTGAGGTCCACTCAGGCGCTCAAATGAAACGAAGTTTAATGGAAACTAAAAGGTTTAAATAAGTAACTGCAGGAGAACATCGAGTGTAGGCCTATTCAGTTCGGAGGCTCCACGAGGACTGCTGGCTGGTCCCGTGGTTGACGTCATGACATCATCCCGTTCTTCCCGCCATTGGGGATCACGTGATGTACGGTGTGACGTCATCGCGTTTACCCACGCTGTTAAAGTAATCACGCTCTGTACAAGTAAACAGTATAAATAAAGATAAAGACGCAGGTTGTAACTAACACTTTGTACAAGGGAATTATACACAAACGATCTGAGTCCTTTTGTAGCTTCGTCGCACTACCACAATTCAATTCACTGGCCTTATCGCCATATCCCTTGATGCCCTTACTAGTCAGAAATCTATCGACTTCTGTTTTGAATATACCCAATGATTGAGCCTCCAATGCACTCTGTGGAAGATAATTCCAAATATTCACCACTCTCTGTGTGAAGAAATGTCTTCCCATCTCAGCCCTGAATGGCATAACCTTTATCCTGAGGCTGTGGCCATTGTTTTTAGACTCCCCAGCCAAGGGAAACATTCTCCCAGCATCCACCCTATCAAGCCCTGTAATAATTTTGTCTGCTTCAATGAAAGCCCCTCTCATTGTTCTGAAATAAAGAGAATACAGGCCTAGTTTACTCAATCTCTTATGATATGACAGTCCTATCATCACAGGAATCAATCTCGTGAACCTTCGTTGCACTCCATCTATGGCAAGCAATCCATCCTTAGCCAAGGAGACTAAATCTGCACACAGTACTCCTGGTGTGGTCTCAGCAAGGCCCTATATAATTGGAGTAAGACTTCTTTACTCCTGTACTCAAACCCTCTTGTAATGAAGGCCAGCATAGCATTTGACTTCCTGTAGGCTTGATGCACCAACACAATCACTTGCAGTGACTCATGCACAAGGACACCCAGGTCCCTTTAAGCATTTGCATTCCCAAATCTTTCACCATTTAGGAAATACTTTTCTGTACTGCATTTTCCAGCACAGTGGATAACTTCACATTTATCCATATTATAATCCATCTGCCATGTTCTGGCCCACTCACTGAACCTCAAAATGATCATGACTGACCTTTTCCCTCAACTGCAATTTTCGGCCCGTTCCCCATATCCCTTGATTCTCTTAAAGGCTTCTTTTCTCTTGTACTCCAACCCCCTTGCAATAAAGCCGAACGTGTCAAACGCCTTCCTAACTTTTTGCTGTACATGCATGATAACTTTCTGTATTCCGTGTAAATGGACTCCCAAATCCTTGAATATACTCAATGACTGAGCAACCACTGCCCTCTGAGGTTGATAATTCCAAAGATTCACAACACACTGTGTGAAGAAATGTCTCCTCATCTCAGTCTCAAATGGTCGGTCCCTTACACTGAGAATCTGCCCACTAGTTCCAGCCTCTCAGCGTCTACCCTTTCAAGCCCTCCAAGAAAATGTTACCTTTCCATGAGAACACCACTCTTTCTTCTGAACTCCAGAGATTATAGGCCCAGTCTACTTAATATCTCCTCATAGGACAATCCTATCATCATTGAAATCAAGCAGGTTTGTTTCCCATTCAGGGAATTCAGTTCTGACAAAGACAACTGCTGTCTGTGAGACTCTTAATAATTGTATTAATCAACCCACAGTAATTTGTGTTGCACACTGAAAGAAATGCTAACATGGTTGCCGGGTGACAGACAAACTTTAATAACTTTTTTTATTGAACCATAGATTTACCGCAGTAGGTGAACATTTAGCGCAGCGTTTACATAGTGTACTGGTTATCACGTTCGCTTAACACGTCCCCGGTTCAAATCCGAGCGGAAACTTTTTGTAAATCATGTTGATTTAAATAGTAGAAAAATGAACAATTCGCATTTGTTATGCAATGTAACAGAGTCCTGTTACATTTGTGTTACTCTTTACAGTTCTGCACACACTCAAACACTACGGTGTCGCTCGCTCACTCCCGTTTCCAGCCCTGACGGTGCAGACAGCCCCTCTCAAAGCAGCACATTCCGGGTGCTTTCAGTTGAATTGTGAAAGATTATTCAAGGATCCTGCAGCTTTGCCTCGGTTCACAACAGCAGATCTGAGCCGCGTTTCTGCAAACTACGAACCATGTTCTCCAGAATTCCAAGGTGTATAAGGAACTCAACCATTAAAATCCCTTTCATTAACCACAGGGGTTCAGGCAATTTTCTATGATTCTATAAAAAGTTATTGAAGTTTGACTGTCATCCGGTAAACATGTTAGCAATTCCTGCAGTGTGCAACATAATGTTGTGGGTTGATTAATGATAATAGAAACAATTATGAATTGTCTCACAGACTTCAAAGATCCCTTAATACCGTTGGTTAACTAAAATCTATTAATCGCAGATTAAAATGAGCAATTCATGTTTCATCTTTTAAGGCTATCAAATTAGTCCCACTCCGCTGCTCCTCCCCCATAGCCCTGCTGACACTCCTGCCAGCAGAAATCGTTTCCCCCATAATTTTGTTCAACTCTATTAAATCTCCCCTGAACAGTGATTAATGGAGTTCAACGCAGGCAAGTGTCAGATCATCGACTTGGGGTCATCAGCAATGAAAGCTTTAACCCAGAGTCCTAAAGTACAGTTCGTAAAATGAGATGTGTGTAACAGTTAAGATGCAAAGGACAAATGAAATGATTGAAGTATCGACTCTCACTCAGTTATCATTTCTTTCATTGTGCAAAAGAAGTTTATCGGTTAACTACTGATGCATTTCCGTGAAAGCAACATAAAAGTTGAACTAAAAGCACTCGCCCAAAATGGGGCTTGAACCCATCACTGTAAGATTAATAGTCTCATGTTCCACTGACTGAGCTAGCCAGACCCGACAAACTGTAACGTCCTTAATCCTGACTGCAGCCAGGCACCTGGTGGTTCCACTCCAGGTGTTTAACTTGTCCTGCAAACCATAGAGTCATAGAGATATACAGCATGGATAGAGGCCCTTCGGCCCATCGTGTCCGTGCCAGCCATCAAGCCCTGTCTAATCTAATCCCATATTCCAGCATTTGGTCCGTAGCCTTGTATGTTATGGCATTTCAACTGCTCATCCAAATGCTTCTTAAATGTTGTGAGGGTTCCTGCCTCCACAACCCATTCAGGCAGTGAGTTCCAGACTCCAACCACCCTCTGGGTGAAAAAGTTCTTTTTCAAATCCCCTCTAAACCTCCCGCCCTTTACCTTGAATTTATGCCCCCTAGTTATTGACCCCTCTACTAAGGGATAAAGCTCCTCAGTATCCATCCTATCTATGCCCCTCACAATTTTGTACACCTCAATCATGTCCCCCCCTCAGCATGAACCAGATTCTCCTGAACTCTAACTTGTGTAAGGATTTCAATCATCAAAAGCCATTTCATTAACCAGTGGGATTCAGGCAATTTTCAGATCGCAAAGCGCATTTAGTCATTGTCAATATCTCGCGTCCATTTCCCGGTGTTTCCCGATTCTGTCTGTCTCTCTGACTCTGTTTATTCTGTGTGACCACCTGCAGGTTGATTTTGAGCGAATACCTGTGCTTGCGTCTTGTCACATAAAATAAATGAGGAATTGCGGCGCTTCTCTCCCTGACATTGGGGAAACAATGAGACAGCCTTTGCAGCAACGGTCTGGTCATTGTGAAACAGCAAAGAAAACATTAATTCGAGGACTATCTGGAAGAACAGTGAGCCCGACCTGATCTAAAGACGCAGTCTTCTGATCAGGAGTCAGACGCGCTATTGTTGCAGCAGGAGGTCCACAGAATAAACGGGGATGTTTGTATATATGCACGTTCCACAAACACTGTTTCATTTCTCTGGCCTTCTGCTGATTCCTCAGTGTCATGCACAGAAGCGCCTGATTCCCTCAGTTGTTGAAAGTAACAAGCAGAGACAAGCACAGGTATTCGTTCAAAATCAACCCACAGGTGGCCACACACAGAATAAAAGAGCCAGAGAGATAGACAGAATCGGGGAACATCGTGATATGGACAAGAGATATTGACAAGGGCTAAAGCTCTTTGCGATCAAAAAATTGCTGAACCCCTGTGGTTAATGAAAGGGATTTTAATGCTTGATTTCTTATACGCTTTGGGCTTCTGGAGAACTTGGTTCGTAGTTTGCAGAAACGTGGCTCACATATGCTGTTGTGACCGGGCCGGAACCACCAGGCTCCTCACTGGAATCAGCGACAAGGATGGATCATTTTAGCAAGCGTGACTAGCTCAATTGATAAAACGATGAGACTCTTTATCTCAGAGTCGTTGCTTCGAACCCCACTTAAGGCTGAAGTTTTTTTTTAACTTTTATGTTGCTCTCAAAGCGTCATTAATTAACCGATAACTTTGTTTTGCACAATGAAAGTAACAGTATCTGAGGAAGAGTCCATACTTCAATACAAAAAGAAAATACTGCAGATGCTGGGAATCTGAAATGAAAGCAGAAAATGCTGGAGATACTCAGCAGGTCAGGCAGCATCTGTGAAGAGAGAAACAGAGTTAACGTTTCAGGTCGATGCCCTTTCGTTAGAACTGGAAAAAAAGAGGTAATGGAACAGATTTTTAAGCAAGTGTAGAGGCTGGGAAAAAGGGTAGGTGACGAAAGAACAAAAGGGAAAGTCTGTGATAGGATAGAAGGCAGGAGAGGTTAAGAGACCTTGAGAGATAGTCAAGGCAAAAGGAGTTGGTAATGGGACATGTTAAGAAACAAAGGATAGCTCTAGAGGAAGTGTAAATATTGCTGGCAGAAAGAAAGACAGCTGCCATGTGGGAGAAAAGAAAAGAAGACACAAACAAAAGGTGTGGATAAAAGATATATATATGATAGGGGCCGAGGTTATCATCTGAAATTGTCGAACTCTATGTTGAGTTCAGAGGGCTGTAAATTGCTTAATCGAAAGTTGAGGTGCTTTTCCTCGAGCTTACGCTGAGCTTCAGTGGAACAATGCAAGAGGCCGAGCACGGTGAGGTCTAAGTGCGAGTGGAGCGGAGACTTAATGTGACAAGATCGGGGTTCTCCTTACAGACAGAATGGAGGTGTTATGCAAAGTGGGCACTCAATCTGCGTTTGTTCTCCTCAATTTTGAGGATACCACATCGTGAGCAGCGAATAGAGTACACTAATTTGCAAGAAGTACAAGGAAATCGCTGTTTCACCAGGAAGGGCTGTTTGGGGTGCTGGACAGTGGGAAGTGGGGAGTTATAAGGGCATGTGTTGCATTTCCTGCGCTTGCACGGGAATGTGCCGTGCGAAGGGAAATGGGTGTTGTGGTGATAGAGCAGTGGACCAGGGTGTCGCGGAGGGATCAGTTACTTCAGAATGCAGAAAGGGGAGGTAAGGGGAAGATATTTTTAGTGGTGGGTTCATGCTGGATGTTGCGGAGATAGCAGAGGATTATCCGTTGAATGTAAAGGCTGGTGGGGAGAAAGTTGACAACAAGGGGAACTCTACTGTGTTTCCAGGAGGGAGGGACAGGGGTAAGGGCAGAAGTGCGTGAGATAGAACGGACATGGTCAAGGGATGTGTCAACTAGAGTAGAGGGGAACCCTCGGTTGAGGAAAAAGGAAGACATGTCGGAAGCACTGATATGGAAGTTGGTATCATCAGAGCAGATGCGGCAGAGGCTAAGAAAATGGAAGAATGGAATAGTGTCCTTACAGGGGGTGGGGTGGGAGGACGTCTATTCCAGGTAGCTGTGGGAGTCAGTGGGCTTGTAGTGAATGTTTGTCAATAACCTATCCCCAGAGATGGAGATGGAGAAGTCGAGGCACGGAAGGGAAGAGTCAGAGGTGGACCATGTGAAGGTAAGGGTAGTGTGGAAATTGGAAGCAAAGTGAATTAAATGATCTACTTCCGGTCGGGAGCAGGAAATGGCACCGATACAATGTACCAGAAAAAGAGTTCAGCGAGGGGACCTTAGTAGGACTGGTACAAAGAGTGTTCCACATATCCCACGAAAAGGCAGGCATAGCTAGGACCCATGCGGTTCCCACAGCAAAACCTTTGATTTGGAGGAAGTGAGTGGAGTCAAAGGATAAATTGTTCAATGTGAGAACAAGTTCAGCCAGGTGGAGGAGGGTGATGGTGGATGGGAACTGATTGAGCCTCTGTTCAAGGAAGAAGTAGAGCGCCTTCAGTGGTTGGAGGTGTAGAGGGATTGTAGGTCCATAGTGAACAGGAGGCTTTTGGGTCCAGGAAACTGGAAACTGTTAAAGTGGCGGAGGGAGTCGGAAGTGTCGCGCATGTAGCTGGGAAGAGACTCGACAAGGGGAGAAAAAAATAGTGTTGAGATAGGAAGAGATAAGTTCCATGGGGCAAGAACAGGCTGAAATGATGGGTCTACCAGGGCAGTCCTCTTTCTGGATCTTGGGAAGGAGGTAGAAGCGGGCTGTGCGATGCTGGGGAACTATGAGGTTGGCGGCCATGGGGAGAAGATCTCCAGAGGAGATAAGAACATAAGAACATAAGAAATAGGAGCAGGAGTCGGCCATTCAGCCCTTCGAGTCTGCTCCGCCATTCAATGAGATCATGGCTGATGTTCTGCCACAATTCCATTCACCGGCCCTATCGCCATGTAACTTGATGCCCTTATTAGTCAGAAATCTATTGACATCTGTTTTGAATACACCCAATAACTGAGGTACTACAGCCCTCTGGGGTAGAGCATTCCAAAGATTCAACACCCTCTTTGTGAAGACATTTCTTGTTATCTCAGTCCTGAAAGGCCTACCCTTTATCCTGAGGCTGTGGCCCCTAGTACTAGACTCCCCAGCCAAAGGAAACATTCTCCCAGCATCCACCCTATCAAGCCCTGTAACAATTTTGCATGCTTCAATGAGATCCCCTCTCTTTCTGCTGAATTCAAGAGAATACAGGCCTAGTTTACTCAACCCCTTCTCATGCCAGGTCAGTGACAGTCTTGGAAACTGTGGCTTGATGTTCGGTAGTGGGTTCATGGTCCAGGTGGAAATAGGAGGAGGTGTCGGAGAGTTGGCGTTCAGCTTCCACTAGGTAGAGGTGGGTTCATACAACAACAACAGCACCACCCTTGTAAGCAGGTTTTGTGTTTTGTATATTTACTGTTAACTGTTACCCATATTAAATTTTACAATATATGGGCTGCTCCAGCTCCTAATTCTTTCATTCGTATGTTCTGATGTCCATCCACAGGAGAGCGAACTCGCCCCTGGACATGCATAAGGAGAAAGTTCCAACAAAATGATTCTGCAAACCTGATAGCTGCTACACTGCGGATCGTCTCCACTTTCATTACCAGGTCAAATGGAACTATTAAGGGAGCAGTTGAACTGCTGAATCCCACTTTTAAGGGATGTCACAAAGCGCTTGACAGTGGTGTCAAAACAAATGAGTTCTACTTAGTAATTGATTCGAACCCACACCTCCAGAGGAGACTGCGATCTGAACGCAGCGCCTTAGACCGCTCGGCCATCCTGCCTTGTCGAAATCATTACTGCAGCTCATCACTTCCACTTTTAGAAAGTTTCAGTCCGGGTGCTTGTTCAATGCTGCTCGAAGACTCAGTAACAGGGATATTATTTCCCCTGGGGTTTACCTGAGCCTGTGCTCGGTGTATGGTGAGGAGGGGCCGGGGTCCGTGGTATCTTGCATCCCAGGGATGGACAATAACTCTCTGAGACCTGGAGCTGGGGAAGTTCAAATAATTAATGGGTTTGTTTCCGCATCTGAAATGCGGCTTAGATCTGTTGGTTTTAACCCAGGCCGGGACTGCGAGATGTTATATTTTTTTCACGTTTAATCAGAGGAATCATTATCACTAGTCTATACTTCATAGTCATAGAGTCAAAACGGCACAGTAGGAGGCCATTCGGCCCATCGATTCTATTACAGCCATCTGTGGAGCAATCCAGTCCACCCTATTCCTCTGTTCTATCCCCGTATCCCTACAAGTTTATTTCCCTCAAGTGACTATCGAGTCTCCACTTGAAAACATTGAGTGTCTCGGCTTCCCCCACTTCTGTCAGCAGCGAGTTTCAGGTCCTCAGCACTCGCTGCATAAAAAAGTTTACCTCACATACCCCCTGTATCTGCTGCCCAAAAACTTAATTCTGTGTCCCCCAGTCCTTATACCATCAGCTAGACTATCCAAACCCCTCAAACTACATTGTCTTAAAATACTCCTGTGCAGCACCTTGGGAAGTGTTTCTACGTTAAAGGCGCTATATTAATACAGGTTGTTGTTGTTATTGTTGTAATGAAAACAAGTGCAGCTTCTCCAACCTGTCCTTGCAGCTATGATCCCCCATCCCCAGAACCATTCTGGTAAATTTGCTCTGCACCCTCTCAAGAGCCTTTACATCCTTCCAAAAGTTTGGTGACCAGAACTGAATGCCGTAATCCAATTGTCACCTAACAAGCGCTTTATAAAGGTTCAGCGTAACTTCTCTACTTTTGTACTCACTGGGCCAGAATTTCGTGTAACCAGGGGTCAGTACGCGCTGTGTACTCACGCTAGGGCCAAAGAAAGTGCCGGTTTTGTGCATGCACTGCGCATGCGCTGGAAACCGTTAATTCGGTTCCCTTGAAGGAAGGTGTTCACATGTCAAACGCATGTGCCTGGAACTTCCGTTTTTTTTGCAGGTTTCTCTGTGCGGATAAGTCCTGAGCAGCTGCGCATGACAAAAGCAGTCGCAAGGCCTGCTTTTAACAAAGTAACAGGTTAATTAAGTAAAATTCAAACATTTTTTCCGCAGATTTATCGTTTTAAAATATTTTAAAGAAAAGTCAGTTTATTTTTAGCCCCGTTGAAAACTTTAATAAATGTTTTCAAAATTTAAATTTTTGTTTAAATTAGTTAATTTTTGTATTTTAAAGTTATTTTAAAAATGTGATTTTTAAAAATTTATTTCTCGTTTTACTTAGGTTTTGGGGCCGATCTCTTTTCATAGGTTTGACAGGTCTTCCTGTCAAACCGATGCATGGAGAATCCCTGCTCCAATTGGCACCTCATGGCCCATGTGATCCCAGGGGACGCTGCGAACTAACATTGCCGCTGGGATACGTGAGCGCTGCATGCCGGCAGCTGGAGGAGGCCCAGGAACAGAGTCCCATGCAGCCCCACAGCACAACGGCAGGCGCGCTATGTAAGTGCAGTTCAGGGGCTTGCATACGCGGGAAGCCTCCGACCCAAATTTCTGGCACAATACCTCTATTTATGAAGCCATTATCCCACATGCTTTGCTACCCCCTCTCGCAATATGTTCTGCCAACTTCAGTGGCCTATGCACATTAACTCCCAGGTCCCTCTGCTCCTGCACACTTTTTAAAACTGTGGCATTAAGTGTATATTGCCTCTCCCTGTACGTTCTGCCAAAATGTATCATCTCATACTTCTCTGTATTACATTCCATTTGCCACTTGTCTGCCCATTCTTCTAGCCTATCTATATCCTGCTGCATTCGATTTGTATCATCCTCGCTGCTTACCACATTCACTTGATTAGTGTCATCAGCAAAGTTAGAAATTCTACGCTGTATTCCAATATCCACGTCATTTACATATATCAAAAAAAGCAGTGGCTCCAGCACTGACCATTGGGGAACACCAGTCTATCATCCTCCAGTCTGAAAATCAGCCTTTTAACACATTTTGCTGTTTTCTATCCTTAAGCCAATTCCGTATCCAAGCTGCCACTGACCCACCTATTCCATAATCCTAAATTTTGTTAACCAGCCTTCGGAAGGTGTTTGGCAAAGTAACACATAGAAGATCCATGTAGACAACATCCCTTGCATTCCCTACATCAATCCTCCCTGTTACATCGTAAAAAATTCAATTCGATTAGTTAAACACGATCTGCATTTTACAATTCCGTGTTGGCTCTCTTTAATTAGCTAAAACATCTCCAAGTGCCCGTTAATTTATTCCTTGATTATAGTTTCCAGAACTTTACATTCCACTAATGTTAAACTGATCGGTCTGTAGTTACTAAATTAATCTTGCACCATTCCTTGAACAGTTCTTGCATCTCTCTGTAATTTCTCTGCAGATTTGCTCCTCCATATTTTCACATTAGTTGGTGGCCTACAGAGTACATCCTATAGTGTAATGGCCCCTCTATTATTGCTTAACTCTTGCCATATAGATTCTGTCGTTTTCACCTCCAGAACATTCTCCCTCTCCAGCACTAGAACATTCTCCCTCTCCAGCACTGTAACATTCTCCTTAACCAATATTGCCACACCAACTTCTATCATTCCTTCCCTATCTTTCCTTAAAATGTACTATCCAGGAAAATGTAATACCCAATCCTGCCCTTTTTTGAGCCAGGTCTGCGTTATTGCCACAAAATCATATTCCCATGTGGCTATTTGCACCTGCAGCTCACCAACCTTGTTTACTATGCTTCGTGCGTTCATTTACTTTCACTGTAAACCTATCTTCGACCATCCTGTGTTCTCATTTAGTCTGACCCCACCTAATACATTACTATTTCTTACTTTAGTGCTATCCGTCTCTCCAAATCCTTTGTGCACCTTGTTTCTCCTTTCTTTTGCTACATCCTGGTGACCATACACCTGCCAACTTAATTTAAATCCTCCCCAACAGAACTAGCAAACCTTGCCGTGAGGATATTGGTACGGGCTATGATGAGCTGCAACCCATTTGGCCTGTACTGATCCCAACTCCCCCAGAACATGCCCCAATGCCGCAGGAATATCATCCCTCTTTCTAGCTATGTTTTTGGTACCGATATGGACCTGGACCTGGACCTGTGGTTGTTCACGTTCGCCCCTCAGAAAGTTCTGCAGCCGCTCATTGACATCCTTGACCCTGGCACCAGGGGAGGCAACATACCGTCCTGGAGTCCTGTCTGTCCTCCTCTTCTATCTGACAGTCACCCCCTCCCTCTCTGCCTGCGCTTTCCTTAGCTGCGGGGTGACCACCTCCTGAAATATGCCATCCAAGAAGCTCTCAACACCCTGGATGCACCAAAGTGGCGACAGCTGCTGCTGAAGCTCGGAAACCCGGAGCTCGAGCTCCTCCAGGTGACGAGACTTTGTCCAGGACACGGGAAGCATCCTGGATTCCCCCATGGCACAGGATGCACACTCTATGGGACTGAGCTGCCCTGCCATGCCTTTATTTACTCGACTATTAACAATGTTTACACAAAATTAAGACTAAGATGTACCTAATTCAAGTTATTATTCTAATATATTATTAAGTTGGTAATTTAATGCAGTATTACATTTTTGCTAACGGTATCTTGTGTGAAAATTTATCAACTGACTGCTAGAAGTCATCATATTAAATGCAGAACATCTTTCCCCTTGATACATTTTTCGTTTACCTCGTGTCTCTGGTAATTTATCCTGTACTATGAAGAGCGATGCAAAGCAATTATTTAGCATGTCTGCCATGTCCGTATTTTCAATTACAGTATCACATGGCTCTGTCCTTAAGGGGCCCACGTTGTCCTTAGCCTACCTCTTTATCATAATATACTCGTAAAACCGTTTTGCAGGTTTATCTCGTATTCCCTTTTGTACAAATTTCTTTGCATCCCTTTTCTCTCCATAGAGATTTAGCGGTTCATGTACATAGATCATTAAAATGCCATGGATACATACAGAAAATAATCAAAAAGGCTAATGGGATGCTAGCTTCATATCTAATGGGCTAGAGTACAAGGGGGGAGGAGATGAGCAGCAGCTGTACAAAGCCCAGTTTAGGCATCAACTGGAGTATTGCATTCAGTTCTGTGCACCACACCATAGGAAGGAGTGCAGAGGAGAATTACTAGAATGGTACCAGGATTCAGGAACTTCAGTTATGCCGAGAGACTGGATAAGCTGGGATTGTTCTCCTTAGAGCTGCGAAAGTTAAGGGGAGATTTGATAGAGGTGTTCAAAACCATGCAGGATTTTAATTGAGTAAATAAGGAGAAACTGTTCCCACTGGCAGGAGGGCCGTTAACAAGAAGGCACAGATTTAAAGTAATTGGCAAAAAACACAGAGATGAGATGAGGAGAATTTCTTTTATGCAGAAAGTTATTATGGTTTGCAATGCACTGCCTGAAAGGGTGGTGGAAGCAGATTCAATAATAACCTTCCAATGGAATTTGGATAAATACTTGTTGGGAAGAATATTGCAGGGCTATGGCAATAGAGCAGGGGGGAGTGGGACTAATTGGAGAGCACTTTCATAGAGCTGGCACAGGCAGGTAAGATTCTATAATTTCAATTTGCGGCTGGAGCAGAATTCTGACAGTCACAACACAGTCATAAGAATGGGTATGTAGGGAGAGAGCCTGCACTCAGGCAGTGAGCTGCAGCCAACCTCCAGACAGAAATAGATACAAAGATGTAGGATGGCCGTGTTCCCAGGATGGGTTAACAACTATATCCTGTAAGTTAAGGTTGCCCCATGATCGCATGCTGTTATGCTCAATGTTGCAAGTTTTGCTGGGCTTGAAACATCTATTTAATAAATATTAAATTGATTTCTGTATACACACGTGTATATGACACATTTTCACTTTGAATTGACATATGACGTGAGACAGGACTTATTGTACTACATTTTCTTGACATGTTGAGGCACTATAGCCTGCTTCATTTAGTTGTCTTACCCGGGCACAATGTCCATAACTTGTAGGAAAGAATCTATCCAAATAATCTCAAAGTCTCCACATGTAATTTATATATGTTGAAATGTATCAACTTACTCTCTGCCTCATTGCATATATTTACCGATTCAATAATTTGTAAAAAAAATGCATATTATCTGAGCCAGACTATTGCTACAAAACTTCCTGTCCCTTTTTTGTCACACTTCTGTACCAACTTTTCTGTCATAAATTGCTCTGCCCAGAATTATAAGGACAACTCTCTATGTCACCACTTGGTGCCGCTGCAGCAGCACAGATTTACCTGCCCCAGCTTCTCAGTGTGCACCAGTCTCTGGTTCAACCCACTGTAGCTACCTTGCATATTACTCTAAGATTTGTTGTAAACCACAATGTGGGGACTTTGAAATGGGGACACAATCACGTCTGCAAGCCCTGCACCGATTAACCCCAACACCCTAACCCTGTTACGTAAGATACATAAGCATCAGGAGCAGGAGTAGGCCAGGCCCTTTGAGCTTCTGAAAGATCATGACAGACCTTCTAACAAAACTGCACTTCCCCGCCCGCTCCCGAGATCCCTTGATTCTACTAAAGCCCTATACAATTACAGCAACACTTCTTTACTCTTGTACTCCAACCCCCTTGCAATAAAGGCAAACATGCCAAACGCCTTCCTAACTGCTTGCTGTACCTGCACGTTAACTTTTGTGTTTCGTGTAAAATGAAACACAAATCCCTGAATATGCTCAATGACTGAGCAGCCACAGCCCTCTGGGGTTAAGAATTCTAAAGATTGACAAGCTTCTGTTTGAAGAAATGTCTCCTCATCTAGCCTTTCAAGCACTCCAAGAAAATTGTACCTTCCAAGGAGAACACTGCTGAAATCGAGAGAAGATCGTCCCAATCTACTCAATCTCTCCTCATAGCCCAACCCTATCATCACAGCAATCGGTCCGTCTGGGTGTCCTTTCAATAAGTAATAAAAAAGCTCTTCTCTAAAAATGTCCCCCACCACGTTATGATTCAGGATACTGAGACGGGGGACGGAATGGAGACATAAAAGAACAGGGATATAGAGAAGAGAAAGAGAGGAGGGGAAAAATACTCTTTCCACGCAGAACTAATGCAGAGACTACTCTGCTGCGTCTGGGGTGGCCTCCTGCAGCCCGTATACATTAACGTCCTAACAGCTCATTAATTGCAGGAGTGGTATCGGGCGGCAGTGCAGAAGACAGGTCGAAAAGGAGCAGACACTAGTGGCCCAGATATTCCGATCGCAAACCTCCCACGGGCGGAGGACTGCGATGTGCAAAAATCGGCGCCCTTACCTGAGGGCTCCCAGGATGCAAACAATTCCGATGCTGGGCCTCTCCAACCTGCCGCTGCACAGGGCCCACGTATCCCTGAGGCACAGGTAGTTCACGGCGTCGCTCTGATCACGTGGGCCATGGGGAGCCAATCAAAGAAGGAAATCCCCTTCATACATTTGACAGGAAGACCTCTCAAATATATGATTGGCGATCACACACAAAACATAGTAAAACTTAAAAAAAAAAAAAAAAAATCACATTTTTAAAATGATTGAAAGTACAATAAATTAACTATTTTAAACAAAACTTTACATTTTTGAAATAAATAATTAATGCTTTTTACGGGGCTCAAAATAAACTTACCTTTTTTTGAAGTATTTTTAAATGATAAATCAGTCGAAATTTTTTTTTTTTAAATTCAACTCTTATCCTGGTAAAAGCAGACCTATGCCTGCTTTTACCCGGCGCATGAATTGTAAGGGTTTTCTGGGGGCGGAGGGTCTCCAAAAAGCGGAACTATCCACCCGCAGAGCCCTTTCTCCCGGAGGATCTGTCAAGATTTTTCTTGACAGAGCAGAAATGCGGGTTTCCAGTGCATGCGCAGTGCATGCCTTAAGCCGGCATTTCCGATGTCCCTACGGGTAGGTACACAGCACGTACAAACCCATAGGTATCAGAATATCCAGCCCATTAAATCCATATCGGTGTCTATCTAACATGTAATGATAAATTTGCACCAAGCTTTGGTTAGAATACGACTAGAATACACTGCATGTAGTGTTGGGCACGCCATTATAGAAAGGATATTAATGTCATAGAGAGCAAGCAGCATAGATTCACGAGTCTGTTTCCTACTTGTCTGGATGAAGCATCAAGAGAGTGTTTTCTACATGACATGCGCTTCCTAAAATAAGGTCTTGGTGCTGATGCAATGTTGATTCCTAGAATTAATATCGCCTCATGCTCCCGGCACAGATTAGTCAGTACCACGATGCAATGGTTAATATTATATGGTAGAGGTAAATCAGTGCTGGTCAGTGAGTTGGAGAGGGGAGTGGATGGGTAATATTCGGAACAACAGGTAACTCAGTGAGGTACAGTGTGAAAGATGGAAGGTAAAACGGGTAGTACTTAGCTCAACAGGCGACTCAAACCAGGTCAGTTAGATGGGAGTAGTGGTATGAATAGTACTGACTCAAAAGGCGAGTCACTGCAGGTCAGTGAGATGGGAGTAGTGGTATGAATAGTACTGACGCAAAAGGCGAGTCACTGCAGGTCAGTGTGATGGGAGTAGTGGTATGTATAGTACTGAATCAAAAGGCGTCTCAAAGCAGGGCAGTGAGATGGGAGTAGTGGTATAAATAGTACGGAATCAAAAGGCGAGTCAATGCACGTCACTGAGATGGAGAAGGTAGTGGAACTGTTAAATCGAAGCTCAGTAGATTAATCAATGGTGGTCAGTGAGTTGGAGGGTTTAGTGAAACGGGTATTATTAGGCTCAGTAGGTGACTTAGTGCTGGTCAGTGAGATGGAGGCGTAGTGAAAATGGTAGTACTGGGCTGAATAGACAAATCAGGGTCCATAGGTGATTCAATGTTGATTAATGAGATGCAGAGGTAGTGGAAGATTTGGTGTGACTAGGTTCAATAAGTGAATAGCTGCAGATCATTGAGATTAACACAGAGTAAATTTAATAGATTTAGACGCGTTACTGCTTGTCAGAATGCTGAAGGTATACAAAATTGACCTGTACTGTACTGTAGATCGGCTGCTCAATGAAGGGCTCAAGTTGTTGTCATATATTTGGTGAAATAATTGATACACCACAGGACAAAGAGACAATTGGCCGAGCAGAATGGGAAAGGCGACTGTTGGTCTTTCAGGGTAAGAAGTGGGTAAAACACGGGGCAATGAGTATCGAATTATCAGCTCGATAATATCACCATTTCGGAAGTAGCTAAATGTGTGGGTGGCACGCTTTTTGAGATAATCTCCGTCCATTATCGCTAAAGCCCTAAAATGTGACAGTGCTAGTGTGGAGAACAAACAATAGATCTGCTGGTCGCCAATCCCTCTCCCTATTAATTAATCAAAAATATATAAGTTGAAGTGAATCAATAACACACGATCTCTATGATTTCTGCATTTAAATGTGGCCAGTGCGTTTTACAATATTTCCTCCATTACAACAGTGAATTTTTCTTCATTTAATTCTTGCCAACTTTTTTCTTTCCTTCTTTATTTCTACACAACATATATTTTATGACGGGTGTCGTCAACTGGAAAAGATGTGAACCGCGGGGAATGTATTTTATGAAAGAGGGGGCCCAGAATAAATGGTCAGACTATGGTTTATAAATTCTTAAAACAGAAGGAGAATACTGCGTGTACTGGAAATCTAAAATAAAGGCAGAACATGCTGGAAGCAGTCAACAGATCAGGCAGCATCTGTGGAAACTTCACTGCAGGGATTGGAGGGTGTGTTGCACACTGGGATTAACATTATTATTTAACTGCATACGTTTTCTCTGTTTAGTTTTATGTTAATGTTCTTTGTTATGTTTGACACGTGAAAGGGAGCAACTTTGTTATTTTTTTTTGTTCCATGACACTGGGGCATCCCAGTGTTTCCTTATAAGTTTTTGAAGAAAAGGAACCGGTGGAAATGTGTGTGGGGATTGTGAGACTTATATGAGTGTATGAATGTGCATCATGTATCCTGGTCTGTCGGCATTATCTGGTTGGGAATTCCGCTGTTCTTGTTAAAAGTGTTGTTGTGGTGAAACTTGTTGACTTCATCTGTTTGTTCAGTTACTGCAATTAAACCGAGTCACCGAGGGAGCCGATTTTCTGATCGGATGGATTCACTCTCCAATAAATAAGAGGACTCTTCTCATTGTGTCAATCAGAGAATTGCTCCCAGTATCAACACCAGCCAACGAATCACCAATTCTACCCGAAAGGGATAAAATGTCTCTTGGTATCCTAATCAAGCTCAAGATTCTATGGATGATTAATGAAATACAAAAAAAGTATTATCCCATCCTGGCTGCAGTCGGTGTCCCGGGTAAGTTACTACCGGGGTCAGGTACTTCAGGAACTGGAGAATAGAAGAATGTGACATCGTATTCCTTCTGAGCAACTCTTTGTTTTATTAGTTTCCCTATATGATTCCTTCTTTCTTTCTTCCGTCGTTCCATTCCTTCAGTCTTTCTTCCTTCCTTCCATTGTTACTTTCTTTCTTTCGTTCTTTCTTTCTTTCCTTCTTACTTTGTTTCTTTCTTTCTTCTGTCTTTCTTTCTAGCTTTCTTTTCTTCTATCTTACTTTCTTTCTCTCTTTCTTTCATTTTTATTACTTATTTTGTTCCTTCTTTCTTTCTCTCAATCTTTCATCTTTACTTTCTTTCTATGCTGTCATTCTTTCTTTCGTTGCTTTTTCTTTCTCTTTTCCTTCTTTCTATTCTTTCTTTCTTTCAGCCTTTCTTTCAGTATTTCTTGATGAATTACTTTCTTTCCTACTTTCGTTCTTGCTTTCTCTCCTTTCTTTCATTCTGTCCTTCTCTGACTTTGTCTTTCTAACTGCATTACATTCCTTCAGACTTTCTTTCTTTCTAGTTATCATAAATTCTTCCTTTGCCTCTTTGTTTCTTGTTTCTTGATTTCCAACTTCCTTTCCATTGTCTGTTTCATAATATCCCAGAATGTTTGCTCTGAAAGATGATAAACTTATGAGAGTGATATTTCTTGTTTCTTCCATATTTTCCAACTTCCTTACTTCCTCCATTCGTTTCCCTCTTTTCTTTCCTTTTTTTCTTTCATTCTTTCTTTCTCTCTTTATTTCTTCATTACATATTTTCTTTCTTTCTGCCTTTCTCTTTTGCTTTCACACTTTCCTTCTTTCTTTCTTTCTTACTTGATTACATTCTTTCATTTTTCTATCTTTCATTATGTTTGTCTCTTTCTTTCTCTCTTTCTTCATTTCTTTCTAGCTTTCCTTCTTTCTCTCCATTATGTCAATTTCCCCTCATTTTCTCACTCTTTATTTCTTCAGTACTACCTTTCTTGCTTTAGTTCCAGCTTACTATCCTTCTTCCTTTGTAACTTTCTCTCTTTCTCTCTCTCTCTCTGTCTCTCTCTGTCTCTCTCCGTCTCTCTCCCTTTCCATCTCTTTTGTTGTTTTCCAACTTTCTTTCTTTCGTATGATTCATATTGTCCCAAGTTCCAAATGTTGTTGTGAAAGATGTTATAGCTAAGGGAACGCTTCCATTCTTTAATTTTATCTTTCTAATTTTCCTTCTTTTTCTTTCTTTCTTACTTTCTTTCTTTCTTTGTTCTCTCTTTCTTTGTTCTCTCTTTCTTTGTTCTCTCTTTCTTCCTTTTTTCATTCTTTCTTAATTATGTTCTTCCTTTCATCATTCCTTGCGCCTATCCTTCCTTTCTATCTTTCTTTCTTTCTTTCTCTCTCTTTATTTCTTCATTATGTATTTTCTTTCTTTCTCCCTTTCTCTCTTGCTTTCACTCTTTCCTTCTTTCTCTATTACTTGATTTTATTCTTTCTTTTATCTTTCTTTCAATGTTTTTGTCTCTTTCTTTCTCACTTTCTGTCTTCATTTCTTTCCAGCTTTCCTCCTTTCTCTCCATTATTTCTATCCATCACCCCTCATTTTCCCTCTTTATTTTTACACTACTAACTTTCTTTCATTCTTTCTTGATGAAGATGATAAAGATATGAGAGCGATATCATACTTGTTTCTTCCTCCATTCCCTATTTTCTACCTTCCGTCCCTCCTTCCTCCATTCTTTTTTTTCTTTCTTTCTTCCTTCCTCTCTTTCTCTCAGTATTTCTCACTGCCTTTCATTCTTTACTTCTCTCTTTCCTTGTTTCTTTCTCTCTTTCTTCATGACTTATTTTCTTTCTTCCTCCCTTTCTCTCTGCCTTTCACTCTTTCCTTCTTTCTTTCTTTATTACTTGATTTCATTCTTTCTTTAATCTTTCTTTCATTGTGTTTGCCTCTTTCTTTCTCACTTTCTTTCTTCATTTCTTTCTGGCTTACTTTCTCTCTTTCTCACTTTCTTTCTTCATTTCTTTCTAGCTTTCCTTCTCACTTTCCTTTAATTCGAACAATCTCCCCATATTTTCTCTCTTTAGTTCTTCAGTGCTTTCTTGCTTTCTTTCTTTCTTTTGTTCTAGCTTTCTCTCCCTCTTTCTTTGTAACATTCTCTCTCTCTCTCTTTCTCTTTTATTTGTTTCCAACGTTCTTTCTTTCGTATGTTTCATATTGTCCCAAGTTCCAAGTGTTGCTGTGAAAGACGGTATAGCAATGGGAGCGCTTCCATTCTTTCTTTTTTTTCGATCTTTATGTCTTCCATTCTTTCCTTTTTATTTTCCTTTCTTTCTTTCTCTGTTCTCGCTTTCTAACTTTTTTCTTTCTTTCTTAATTATTTCCATCCTTTCGTCCTTCCTTCCGCCTATCCTTCCTTTCTTCATCCTGACTTTCCTCCTTTCTTTCTTCATTCTTTCTTCCTTCCTTTCTTCCTTCCTTTCTTTCATTCTTTCTTTCTTTCATTCTTTCCTTTTTTCTTTCTATCTTTCTTTCTTTCCTTCTTTCTTTCTTCCTTCCTTTCTTTCTGTCTTTCTCTCTCTTTCTTTCTTTAACTTTTATTTCATTCTATCTTTCTTTCTTTCATTCTTTCTGTCTCTTTTTTCGTTAAACTTTTATTTCATTATTTCTTTCTTCCTATCTCTCTCTTTTTTTTTACCTTTTATTCCATTCTTTCTTTCTTTCCTACTTTCTCTCTATCTTTCTCTCGTGTGAGTGTTTGATAATGGCCGTTGCTGCACAGATGTGCACACCTGATTGATGGTGGCAGTTCATTTGTTTATTATTTACATTTCAGGCAATCACATAAAGACCCCATTGTTCTTTCAGTCTACAGGCCCACGACGTGTTGTTCCATTATTCAGTTATATTGCCTTAAATACTGAGTCAGAATGTCAGTTAAGAAATTGTTTCATGATCTCACACAGTCTTTGGTTGCTGCAGGATACAGGTAGTAAGTTAATATTACAAATCAGTGCTAACAGATAAATTACAAATGCATTGATGATCCAATCTTGTTCAGCTGTCACTCTTTCCAAGGTTTCCTGCTTCACATTAGTGTGATTATTTATGAATGGTTACTTTAAAATTAACAGTTTGTGTTACTGATTATTATTATTCAACTCAGTTAATGTTATTATTTCGAATAATGAATTGGCATTTACAATTTAATCCCTTGCCACTTTGGTACAGTTCTTCGTATCTCTGATTTGGATTCACAGTGATTAAAAGTTGAGTGTTTTGACAGTGAACTCATTCGATCTTGGATTGTATCGTACTCCCTTAGTGACTTGGAAGCCTACTGAATCCATACCACCTGAGCAAAAGAGCAACATTAGCAGTATTTTACTAGAATTCCGATCTTTTTTGAAATCCCAGGATGGTGCATTATATTATCAGTCATTATACGCCAGCATTTATGGTAAATGACCATTGTTACAAGTGTATCCTCTAATACAATTCAAAAAATTGCCTCTTACATGAACTAAATTAAACATTAATGCTCTGCCTTTGCAGCTTTAGTGATCACCGACCATGGAGCGTAGCATGTCTGTAACTCCGGTGATCCAATGATTGACCATTGGTAATCCAGGAGAAGAGGATCCAACTGTGCCTCAAGTCTCAAATCCAAAACAACCAGGGATTCAGTTTTTAATATCTCCTATCAGGAGCATAAAAATAGAAAATCATACATTACAAGCATTGGATGGGAATGTTTGATTTCTGTCATTGTACAGAAGCCCTGAATGCCTTTAAAACTGACCATAGACAATGTATGAGCAACATGAGTGGGTGTCGCTAGCTCACTGTTGCATTCCGAGTACTCCAAAAATGCCTTTCTATTGCAGCTCCCCACCACGGGACATTAAGGTCAAATATAACACCCCAACAACTACTCACACATACAGTGCAATTCAAACATGGAAACTTCACAACTGTTCCTTTTCCACTGGCTCAGTTGCAAGTGAGGTTCCCAATTCCCGATTGGTTATTTTTGTATTTATTCTAAGCTCCTATTTCTGTTTTTAAACTTGTTCCTTTTAGGAACATGGACTGCTGGCTATTCACCACCTTGAACCTGTTACTCCATTCAAAAAGATAATGGCTGGTCTATGTCGTAACTCCATCTCCCCACCCTGGTTCCATATCCATTACTATCCTTGTCTATCAAGGGTCTATCAGTTTCAAGTGGAAATTTTCATTTGAGCCCCAGCCTCAACAGTTTTTTTGGGGGAGAGAGGTCCCGATTTCCACTTCCTTTCTTGTAAAGTACATAAGAACATAAGAACATAAGAAATAGGAGCAGGAGTAGGCCAATCGGCCCCTCGAGCCTGCTCCACCATTCAATAAGATCATGGCTGATCTGATCCTAACCTCAAATCTTCTATCAC
Organism: Somniosus microcephalus; assembly: GCF_052327205.1. Lineage (NCBI taxonomy): Eukaryota > Metazoa > Chordata > Chondrichthyes > Squaliformes > Somniosidae > Somniosus > Somniosus microcephalus. Next base: position 84,737 of record NW_028225938.1, read on the forward strand.
TCTGCATCCACCCGAACCCATGTGATCTCCCGGGAGAGGCGAAAAACCAGATAAAGACCCAATGGCCAATTTGGGAGAAAAAAATCTGGGAAATTCCTCTCCGACCCATCTAGGCGATCGAAATTCTTCCAGGAGATCACTCTGTCCCTATATTTTCTACAGTACTTACCTTCTGTAAAGGCGATCTCCACCCCAGCCAGGAACAGGAATAAAACCATCTCCTGAAATCTAACAGAATTAGAACACAGTAGGAGCAGAACAAGGCTACACGGCCCCTGGGCCCGCTCCACTACCCACAGGGCCATGACCATTCCGAACCCAGACTCATGTCCAATTTCCTGCCCGCTCCCCGTAACCCTTTATTCCCTTTACTTCTAGGAAACTATCTATTTCTGTTTTAAATTTATTTAATGATGTAGCTTCCACAGCTTTCTGGGGCAGCAAATTCCACAAACCTACCACCCTCTGAGTGAAGAAGTTTCTCCTCATCTCAGTTTTGAATGAGCAGCCCCTTATTTTAAGATTATGCCCCCTAGTTCTAGTTTCACCCATCATTGGGAACATCCTCACCGCATCCACCCGATCAAGCCCCTTCACAATCTTATATGTTTCAATAAGATCGCCTCTCATTCTTCTGAACTCCAATGAGTAGAGTCCCAATCTACTCAACCTCTCCTCATATGACCACCCCCTCATCCCCGGGATTAACCGAGTGAACCTTCTTTGTACTGACTCGAGAGCAAGTATGTCTTTTCTTAAGTATGGACACCAAAACTGTATGCAGTATTCCAGGTGCGGCCTCACCAATACCTTGTACAACTGCAGCAATACCTCCCTGTTTTTATATTCCAACCCCCTAGCAATAAAAGCCAACATTCCATTGGCCTTCTTGATCACTTGCTGCACCTGCATACTAACTTTTTGAGTTTCGTGCACCAGGACCCCCAGATCCCTTTGTACTACAGTACTTTCCAGTTTCTTGCCATTAAGATAATAACTTGCTCTATGATTTTTCCTGCCAAAGTGCATAACTTCACACTTTCCAGTATTGTATTCCATCTGCCAAATCTCTGCCCACTTACTTAGCCTGTCTATGTCCCTTTGCAGGTTTTTTATGTCCTCCTCACTCACTACTTTCCGTCCCATCTTTGTATCATCTGCAAACTTTGATATGTTACACTCGGTCCCCTCCTCCAAATCGTTAATATAGATTGTAAAGAGTTGGGGACCCAGCACTGACCCCTGCGGAACACCACTAGTTACTGGTTGCCAATCTGAGAACGAACCATTTATCCCAACTCTCTGCCTTCTGTTAGATAGCCAATCCTCCACCCATGCCAGAATATTACCCCCAATCCCGTGATTTTTTATCTTGAGCAATAATCTTTTGTGTGGCACCTTGTCAAATGCCTTTTGGAAGTCTAAATACACTACGTCCACTGGTTCCCCTTTATCCACCCTGTATGTTACTTCCTCAAAAAACTCAAGCAAATTTGTTAAACATGACTTCCCCTTCATGAAACCATGCTGAGTTTGCCCTATTAAATTGTGTTTATCCAAATGTCCCGTTACTGTCTCCTTAATAATGGACTCTAACATTTTACCAACCACAGATGTTAGGCTAACAGGTCTATAGTTTCCAGCCTTCTGCCTACTACCCTTTTTAAATAATGGTGTTACATTAGCAGTTTTCCAATCTGCCGGGACCTTTGCTGAGTCCAGTGAGTTTTGGAAAATTATTACCAATGCATCCACAATCCCTACCGCTACTTCCCTCAAGACCCTGGGATGCAAGCCATCAGGTCCAGGGGATTTATCCGCCTTGAGTCCCATTATTTTACCAAGTACCACTTCCTTAGTGATTTTAATTGTATTTAGTTCCTCCCCCCCTCGAGCCCCCTGTTTGTCCAGTGTTGGGATATTCTTAGTGTCCTCTACTGTAAAGACTGATACAAAATAATTGTTCAGTGTTTTTGCCATCTCCATGTTTCCCACCATTAATTTCCCGGTCTCATCCTCTAAGGGACCAACATTTACTTTAGCCACCCTTTTTCTTTTTATATAACTATAGAAACTTTTACTGTCTGTTTTTATATTTTTTGCTAATTTACTTTCATAATCTATCTTCCCTTTCTTAATCAATCTTTTTGTTATTTTTTGCTGTCTTTTAAAGACTTCCCAATCTTCCATCCTCCCACTAGATTTGGCTACCTTATATGCCCTTGTTTTTAGTCGGATACTATCCTTAATTACTTTACTTAGCCACGGATGGCTATCTTTTCTTTTACACCCTTTTTTCCTCAGTGGAATATATTTTTCTTGGAAGTTGTAAAATAACTCCTTAAATGTACACCACTGGTCATGTACCGTCTTACCCTTTAATCTATTTTCCCAGTCCACTCTCATTAATTCCGCTCTCATACCTTCATAGTCTCCTTTATTCAAGCTCAGCACGCTTGTTTGAGATCCAACCTTCTCACCCTCTAATTGAATATGGAACTCAACCATGTTATGGTCACTCATTCCAAGGGGATCCTTTACTAGGACATTTTTAATTAATCCTGTCTCATTACACAGGACCAAATCTAAGGTTGCTTGCCCCCTGGTCGGTTCAGTTACATACTGCTCAAGAAACCCATCCCTAATACACTCAATGAACTCTTCCTCAAGGCTGCTCTGCCCAATTTGATTTGTCCAGTTAATATGATAATTAAAATCCCCCATAATTATAGCTGTTCCCTTATTACAAGCCTCAACTATTTCCTGATTAATACTCCGTCCAACAGAGTTGCAACTGTTCGGAGGCCTATAGACTACACCCACTAGTGTTTTTTTCCCCTTATTATTCCTTACCTCCACCCAAACTGTTTCACTATCCTGCTCCTTTGACCCAATATCATTTCTCTGTATTATAGTGATTCCTTCCTTTATTAACATAGCCACCCCACCTCCTCTCCCTTCCTGCCTGTCCTTCCTGATTGTTAAATAACCTGGTATGTTTAATTCCCAGTCATGGTCACCCTGCAGCCATGTTTCTGTAATGGCCACAAGATCATACCCATATGTCATTATTTGTGCCGTTAACTCATTCATTTTGTTACGAATGCTACGTGCATTCAGATAAAGAACTTTCAAATATGTTTTGTAACACTTAGTTCCTGTTTTTTCCCTTTTTAGTACTTTACTTTTTACTCCATACCTTCTGTCCCTTCCTGACACATTCTGTTTTTTAATTCCCCCACTGCTACCTAAGTCTATGACCTTCTCTGTTGTCATTTCTATGATTTGCTCTCTAGAAACCTCCCCCCCACTAATTAGTTTAAAGCCCTCTCTACAGCCCTAGTTATATGATTCGCCAGGACTCTAGTCCCAGCACTGGCCAAGTGGAGTCCGTCCCAACAGAACAGCTCCCTCCTGTCCCAGTACTGGTGCCAGTGTCCCAAGAAGCAAAACCCATTTCTCCCACACCAGTCTTTGAGCCACGCATTTAACTCTTTAATTTTATTTATCCTAGCCAAATTCGCTCGTGGCTCAGGTAATAACCCAGAGATTATTACCCTTGAGGTTCTGTTTTTTAATTTGACCCCTAGCTGCTCATACTCCTTTAACAGAACCGTCTTCCTTGTCCTATCTACGTCGTTTGTACCAACATGGACCACGACAACTGGATCCTCCCCCTCCCACTGCAAGTTTCTTTCCAGCCCAGAAGAGATGTCCTTAACCCTGGCACCAGGCAGGCAACACAGCCTTCGGGACTCCCGCTCTTGACTGCAGAGAACCCTATCTATCCCCCTAATGATACTATCCCCTACCACTACAACATTTCTTTTTACTCCCTCCACTTGAATGGCCCCCTGTACCACGGTGCTGTGGCCAGGTTGCTCATCCTCCCTGCAGTCCCCGCTCCCGCCCTCACAGGGAGTAAGAACCTCGATCCTGCTGGACAAGAACAAGGGCTGCGTCTCCTTCAACACTACATCCTGGATCCCTGTACCTTCCTCACTCGTAGTCACACCGTCCTGTCCCTGACCACGGACTACATCTGCAGTAATTAACTTCATAGGTGTGACCATCTCCTGAAACATAGAGTCCAGGAACTTCTCCCCCTCCCTGATGTGTCGCAGTGTCCGAAGCTCGGTCTCAAGCTCCATAACATGGAACTTGAGTTCCTCTAGCAGCAAACACTTGTCGCAGATGTAATCACCGTTAGCCTCAATGGGGTTCACCGGCTCCCACATCTCGCAACAGTAACACATCACCTGCTCCATTCTATATAATTAATTTAATTTCTTATTATTAGTTATGAAGACCCTGCCCGGATATATATGATAATATCACACCACTATTCAATAGGACTTACCAACTTAAAGGTATGAAAGAGAAGAGAAGGAAGAAAACCAACCAACCAGCTGATCACCAACCTCCTCCTTGTATACTGTCTGTGGAGCCTGTTTGGTTGACTCGTCTCGCTGCTCCGCCTCCGCAGTGATGTCTAAGCCTGGGAGTGGGGAACAAAACAGAGCAAAAAACACACCCTCACCTCCCACTTATCCGAACTCTCCCACTTAGCAAAACTCCAACAGCACTCAATGCACAAAGCACTCCGTGCACCGCACTAGCCCCTCCCCTTTTATACCCGGATTCTACTTCCTGTTTAAACTGCCCAAGAGTTTCAAAAACCCTTAAAAAATTAAACTTACTTCAAATAATTGACTTCTTAACACACTAAAATTCACAAAATACACTTAAATGATTTTTCTCCCACTTAGCAAAACTCCAGCAGCACTCAATGCACAAAGCACTCCGTGCACCGCACTAGCCCCTCCCCTTTTATACCCGGATTCTACTTCCTGTTTAAACTGCCCAAGAGTTTCAAAAACCCTTAAAAAATTAAACTTACTTCAAATAATTGACTTCTTAACACACTAAAATTCACAAAATACACTTAAATGATTTTTCTCCCACTTAGCAAAACTCCAGCAGCACTCAATGCACAAATGCTTCCTGACATCACCCTGGATGGCCTAGCTCTTATTTTAATGTTATTTCCATGCCTTCAGAACTGCCCAACCAGCGTTAATAAATTACAACGATCTACCTTATTAAATTATTCAATTATCTAAAACAGGTCAAACGGATCACACTTAATATTATATACTAAAGGGAATACATGACTAGTCTGTGTAATTTGATCTCATTGCTTCAGTTAGTTGACGATTTTTGGCTGGTTAAAAGCCCTATTGCCAGGATGCCAAACCATAGGTAAAATAATCATATTCTCTCTCTGGAAGCAAAGCCAAACAGCACATTGTTGGCAAATTTCAGGTTAATGTTAAGAATGTTAATGACCCTATGATATAACCGAATCTGTAATTTCAATGAAATCACACAAAACTACAGTTGTTGGACAGTGTCTGCTGAATGATATCCATATTTTATTCTTGTTCACAGTTAACGTGGTGACGATTAAAATCCTGTCTCGGGGACCTTGCGGTCTCTCCAAATGTGTCACTCGCTACTTGGTGGCCATGGCAATGGCCGATCTAATGGTCGTTATCTTCGATCTGTTACTAAGGCAGATTCCTATTGTTTATCGGGTGCACTTTTCATTTTTGAGGTATATCAGTGTCTGTAATATCCACGCCGTCCTGCTTTATGCCTCCACAGACTGTTCTGTCTGGTTCACAGTCACTTTCACTTTTGATCGATTTGTGGCCATTTGTTGTCGGAAGATAAAATCGAAATACTGCACCGAGAAAACGGCGGTTATTATTTTAGGAACAGTGACTGTGATTAGCTGTTTGAAAAACGTGTTCTGGTATTTTCTATATGAAAGTGAATATTGGCTTTCTAACAGTCCCTGGTTTTGCCGCGTGAGATTCGCTGTAGCTCATTCTCTGGCCTGGGCCTTCGTTGAATTGATGAACTACATTATAACGCCATTTATTCCATTTCTTTTGATTCTACTGTTCAATGCATTGACGGTCAGACACATTTTAGTGGCCAACAGGGCCCGCAGCAGACTCCGGGCTCGGAGCAATGGCGACAGTCCCAGTGACCCCGAGATGGCGAGCCGAAGGAAATCCATGATTGTACTGTTTGTTGTATCAGGGAATTTCATACTGTTATGGGTGGTGTTCATGGTCTGTTCTATACTGAAACGTTTGGATTATTTGGGATATCCTGTCTCTCTGCCCACATTTGTACCTGAAATCGGCTTCATGCTCCAGCTCCTGAGTTGCTGCACGAACACATTTATTTATGCAGTGACCCAGAGGAAATTTAGAGAGGAGTTGGGAAACAGAGTGAGACAGCGTCTCTCAATGATGGTCAAATTAATGAGATGAGAATACCTAACACTATCTAATATTATCATGTATTTTGTATCTGTAGATTTCACTGTTGGGCTCATTTAAATACTTATATTTTATGAAATATTTTACAATCTGATCCAATTTTAAAAGTAAGTTAAGGTCATAGTTCAGGACCTTGCAGCTATTTTTCGCAAGGATAGAACCCACACACGATTCATCTACAGCTGTGGTTTTAGCAGAAACTTGCCCAAGAATGAGTAGCTGCTTAATCAATCCCATGCTGAGATCGCAGTCCAAGGTTATTTGGGGAATGAGTCCTTGTTGTGATTTTTTTCCCAAAAATAGTCAAATCTCGTGAAATGTCCTGACATTCAAACGGTGTTCAGTTCCTCAGGGTTTATTCGCTCTGTGCCAGTCTTTAAAGGAAGACTGGTTTTAAAAAGAAAGATAGGCATCAGAAAATAATTAAGGCAGCAGGTTAATTGCGACATATATTAATATCTGCCTCTTCACTGGAACAGAGAATGAGAAGGAATCAATGTATCAATATTAGATTCTAGTCAGCCCGGGCCTTTGTTTAAGTCTGTTCTTGATTTTTTAAAGTTTTCTTGCAGTAGTTGATCTGATTAAACCGAACATATTACATCACAATCAGTGTTATATATATTTTTACTTTTGTTGAATAAAGCAAATTGTGAATCGAAATAAAATGCATTTTCCCAGTGACAACTTTGTCCATGTCTAGTTAGACTTGAAGAAGCAGAGAGATCGGAACAGATTAGAAGTGAATAACATTGCTCAACTCCTGGATAACTGTAACACATTCCGTGGTTCTGTACTGCACAATACATCGTTCTGGTAGAGCACACTCACGGGTGTCGGTAGAGCACTATCCCTGGTCCCAATACAGCACACTGCCCGTTACCAAGACGATACACTAATCTCGGTGCAGGTACAGCACATTACCCGGTCCCAGTATAGCACATTCCCCGGTCATGGTGCTGAACAATTTCCAGCAGCAGTATAGCAAAATCGCCGGTCCCAGTACAGGACAATCCCCGCTCCAGGTACAGCCCAATCCCCAATCTCTTAAAGCACACTCCCCGGTCAATGTACTGAACCATTCCCTGCACCAGTGTTGCAAAATAGAGGGTCACAGTGCAGCACAATCGCTGGTCCCAGTACTGCACAATCCCGGTCCCAGTAATGCATAATCTACTGTCCCAGTATAGCATAATTCCCGGTTCCAGTACAGCACAATCCCAAGTCCAGGTACAGCAAAATACCTGGTCCCAGGACAACACAATCTCCGGTCAAGTAAAGCACACTACCATGTCCCAGTACAGAACAATTCCCTTTCCCAGTACAACAAATTTACCGGCCACAGTACAGCACAATCCCCATCACAGAAAAATAAAAACCCCGATAACAAAACTGTAGTGTCCGTGTGTAGATAAAGACACTGAAGACAGGAGTTGGTTCATAGATATTTACTAAGCAAGTCTGGGGGAGGGGTTCTAAAGGATATACACAATACACAGGCTTATATAGCCCAAGTGGCAATTACCGGCATTACGCACACCTGGGGCTCTTATAGATACATAGATACATAGAAGATAGGAGCAGGAGTAGGCCATTCGGCCCTTCGTGCCTGCTCCGCCATTTAATGAGATCATGGCTGATCCTTTAATTCAGTATCCTGTCCCCGCCTTCTCTCCGTAACCCTTAACCCCTTTTGCCCGTAGAAATATATCTAATTCCCTCTTAAATATATTTAATGAGCTGGCGTACACTGCCCTCTGTGGCAATGAGTTCCACAGGTTCACCACTCTCTGAGTGAAGAAATTCCCCCTCATCTCTGTCCTAAATGGTTTAGCCCTTATCCTTAAATTATGTCCTCTAGTTCTGTTCTCACCCGCCAAGGGAAACATTCCTTCTGCATCCAGTCTGTCTAGACCTGTCAGAATTTTATACACTTCTATGAGGTCCCCTCTCAATCTTCTAAACTCCAGTGTGTACATCCCTAAACTACATAGTCTCTCCTCATAGGTCATTCCCGCCATTCCTGGTATCAGCCTGGTGAATCGCCGCTGCACCCCCTCCATGGCAAGAACATCCTTCCTCAGATGAGGCGACCAAAACTGTACACAGTACTCGAGGTGTGGTCTCACCAGTGCCCTGTACAGCTGCAGCAAGGTATCCCTGTTCCTGTATTCTAACCCTTTTGCTATGAAGGCCAGCATACCGTTTGCCTTCTTGACCGCCTGTTGCACCTGCATGCTCGCCTTCAGTGACTGGTGTACAAGAACACCCAGGTCTCTCTGTACTTCCCCCTCTCCCAATCTATTGCCATTTAAATAATAATTTGCCCTCCCGTTCCTGCACCCAAGGTGGATAACTTCGCACTTGTCCACATTATAGTGCATCTGCCATTTATCCGCCCAATCGCCCAGTCTGTCCAAATCGCTCTGGAGCTTCCTGGTCTCTTCCTCTGAGCCCACCCCACCTCCTAGTTTAGTGTCGTCTGCAAATTTGGAAATGCTGCATCCGACTCCCTGATCCAGGTCATTAATGTAAATTGTGAACAGCTGGGGGCCCAGGACAGATCCCTGTGGTACCCCACTTGTTACTGCCTGCCATTCAGAAAATGAGCCGTTTATTCCAACTCTCTGTTTTCTATCTGACAGCCAGTTCCCTATCCACGCCAAAACTTTCCCCTTTATCCCATGAGCCTCAATTTTCCATGCTAATCTTTTATGTGGGACCTTATCGAAGGCCTTTTGGAAGTCCAGGTACACCACATCTACTGGCTCTCCCCCATCTATTCTACCAGTTACTCCCTCAAAAAATTCCAATAGATTAGTCAAGCACGATTTACCCTTTGTAAATCCATGTTGACTCTGTCCTATCCTGTCCCCATTTGCTAAGTGCTCCGCTATTTCATCCTTAATGATGGACTCCAGCATTTTGCCCACAACTGATGTAAGGCTTACAGGTCTGTAATTACCTGCTTTTTCCCTACCCCCCTTTTTGAATAGTGGGGTAACGTTAGCTACCCTCCAATCCATCGGCACTGTTCCCGAGTCTAATGAATTCTGAAAAATCATCCTTAGTGCATCCGTTATCTCTAGGGCCACCTCCTTCAGTACCCTAGGATGCATGTTATCAGGCCCTGGGGATTTGTCCACCTTCAATCCCTTTAGCTTCCTTAACACCATATCCTTAGAGATATTGATTTGCGTCAGTTCCTCCTTTGCCAATGTCCCTATTTTTCCCGATATCCCAGGGAGGTTTTTTGTGTCTTCCTTCGTAAAGACTGACCCAAAGTATGCATTTAGTTGATCTGCCATTTCCTTATTTCCCATTATATATTCCCCCGTATCTGACTGCAATGGACCAACTTTGGTTTTCACCAGTCTTTTCCTTTTGATATATTTATAAAAGCTTTTGGAGTTAGTTTTTATATTTTCCGCCAGCTTGTTTTCGTAAGCTATTTTGCCCCTCTTGATCATGCCCTTTGCCCTCCTTTGCTCTATCTTAAACTGTTCCCAATCTTCCGCTCTGGCGCTTTTTTTGGCTATTTTATACGCCCTATCTTTGGATTTTATGCTGTCTCTAATTTCCCCTGTTATCCACGGTTGAGTCACCTTTTTAGATTTCCTTTTATGCCAGATTGGTATAAACAATTTTTGCAATTTTGTCATTCTATCTTTAAATGTTTGCCATTGTTTATCTACCTCCAGTCCTCTCAGGAACGTTGTCCAATCAGACCTACTCAGTTCCCGTCTCATGGCATCATAATTCCCCTTGTTTAAATTCAGGACCTTAGTCTCTGAGTCAATTTCTTCGCTCTCCATTTCGAGTGAGAAATCGATCATGTTATGATCGCTCTGACCCAAGGGTCCCCGTACAACAAGATTACTGATTAGTCCCTTCTCATTGCACAGTACCCAGTCCAATATAGCCTGTTCCCGAGTTGGTTAAAGGCACATACATCACAATTGCTCTTAAAGGCACATACACCACAATTCCTCCCCTTCTAGCTAACTAGTACATCATATTTTAAGTAATTATTAATTACATGTTATATGCAAAATAATATACGTTGCTGTATTAATTAATTATAAGTTAGTCTCTCAGGAGGCTTCCAGACTCGGTCCGGATAACGCCTCGGGGGTGTAGTAGTTTCTGGTGGTGTAGTAGGTTCTTCTGGCAAGGCTGATTCGGCTTGAAGGCCAGTGTCGGGTTCATTGGGTTCCAGTATCACCGGATCGGAGGTAGATATGGGTATCTCCACTTCATCGTTACATGTATAGCGTGGTGGTGTAGGTTGTCCCTTTTCGGATGACTTGATGATTTGGTCAGCATGGCGCCTTATTATGCTTTCTCCAATGTCCACGGTATACATCAGTGGTCCTAGTCGTGTGCAGATAGTTCCAGGCTGCCATTTCTCGGTACGGTAGTCCCGGGCCAAAACCGGTTGGCCTATCTGGAAGGCCCTAGTTGGCCTTTCATTCATGCCCTGAAACTGCCGGTTCTCCACGTCCCATCGGATGTTGGGCTTGACCAAATCCAGCCGGCATCTTAGGTTTCTATTGTAGAACATCATGGCGGGAGTTTGGTTTGTAACCATATGTGTTGCATTCCTATATGCAAATAAGAAGTTATCCACCTTGTGCTGAAGTTTTATGTCTTCATTACCCATGGCCTTGATGGCCTTCTTAAAGGTCTGGACCAACCTTTCAGCCAATCCATTGGTGGCGGGATGGTATGGGGCAGATGTGTAGTGCTTTACCCATTGTTCTTTAAGAACTTTCTGAATTCTTCGGAAACAAATTGCGGTCCATTATCAGAACATATCTGTTCTGGCAGGCCATTCCTGGCAAATATGGTCCTTAATACTGTGATGGTTTTTTCCGTGGTGGTGGAGGACATCTTTATTACCTCCGGCCACTTGGAGTGTGCATCAACTGCGATTAAGAACATTGAGTCCATAAATGGACCAGCAAAGTCGATGTGCACCCTTTGCCAGGGAGATGAGGGCCACTCCCATGGATGTAGAGGGGCCTGTGGCGGAGCATTTTGGACCTTCTGGCATCCTAGGCAGCTCTTGGTCATGTCTTCGATGTCTCCATCGATACCTGGCCACCATACAAACGCCCTAGCTAGGTCCTTCATTTTCACTCCACCCAGATGCGCCTCGTGAAGCTCCTTTAGCACTTTATCCTGGAGTTTGGGTGGAATCACCACTCTGGATCCACACATCAAGGTTCCTCGGCACACTGACAGCTGTTCTCTTCTTTGCGAGAATGCTGGCAACAGTGGTTCGCCATGTGCTGGCCATCCCTTCATTGTTAAATCGTAGACCCGTGAGAGAGTAGGGTCATTTCTTGTAAGAACATAAGAACAGAAGAAATAGGAGCAGGAGTAGGCCAATTGGCCCCTCGAGCCTGCTCCGCCATTCAGTAAGGTCATGGCTGATCTGATCCTAACCGCCAATCCACTATGACAGGACTATCTCCTGAATCTAACAGCATTAGACACACGAAAACAGGAGCAGGATCAGGCTACACGGCCACTGGGCCCGCTCCGCTACCCACAGGGCCATGACCTATCCGAACCTAGACTCATGTCCAAATTCCTGCCTGCTACCCGTAACCCTTAATTCCCTTTTCTACCAGGAAACTGTCTATTTCTGTTTTAAATTTATGTAATGATGTAGCTTCGACAGCTTTTTGGGGCAGCATATTCCATGGACCTACCACCCTCTGAGTGAAGTAGTTCCTCCTCATCTCAGTTTTGAAAGAGCAACCCCTTATTCTAAGACTATGCCCCCTAGTTCTAGTTTCACCCATCTGGAACATCCTGCCTGCATCCACCCGATCCAACCCCTTCATAATCTTATATGTTTCAATAAGATCGCCTCTCATTCTTCTGAACTCCAATGAGTAGAGTCCCAATCTACTCAACCTCTCCTCATATGTCCATCCCCTCATTCCCGGGATTAATCGATGCCCTTTCAATGGCAGAATTTGTCACCGGTAGACATTCCACTATGGTAGAGTGGAATATCTCTACTGGGTCTACTGTAGGTGCCTCTTCTATCATTGGCAACGGCAGGCGCGATAAACCGTCAGCATTCCCATGCTGTTTTGACCCTTTGTATTCAATGTTGTATTGGTGTGCCCCTAGAAAAAGGGACCACCTCTGTAGTCTTTGTGCCGTCATAATGGGGACACCTTTCTAAGGGTTGAATATGGCGATGAGGGGTTGATGGTGAGTCAGCAAGGTAAATTTTTGTCCGTGTAGGTAATGGTTGAATTTCTTCACTCCCCATACCAGGCTGAGTGCTTCCCTGCCTATCTGGGAATAGTTACGCTCAGCTGAGTTCAATGAGCGTGACGCAAAAGCTATCGGCCGTTCCGAGCCATCAGGGAATCTATGGGACAATACCGCTCCTATGCCATAAGGGGATGCATCGCACGCCAGTCTGATTGGTAGTGATGGGTTGTAATGAGCCAAAACTTTCTCGGATGTGATTAAGTCTTTACATTTATGGAAGGCACGTTTACAGTCTTCGTTCCATTTCCAAATCACTCCTGTGTGTAGAAGATCATTAAGAGGGTGTAGAATAGTTGATAAGTTCGGTAAAAATTTATGATAGTAATTTATTAATCCCAGGAATGACCTCAATTGTGAAACATTTTCAGGTGCTGGGGCTTTTATAACTGCTTCAATTTTTTCAGGTGACTTATGCAACCCTTCCTTATTAATTATGTGGCCACAATATGATATCTGATTTTGGAAAAATTCGCACTTGGGGCGATTTGCTCGTAGGCCCCGTTCTTTCAGCCTAGTGAGCACCTGCTCCAAATTGGCAAGGTGCTCGTTGTCGTTTTCTCCTGTTATAAGGATGTCGTCTAGGTAGCACTGAGTCCCCGGAATCCCTTGCAGGACTTGCTCCATAGCTCTTTGCCAGATAGCTGGAGCTGATGCTACTCCAAAAACCAGTCGATTGTACTGGTACAGGCCTTTGTGTGTGTTTATTGTGAGATACTTTTTAGAGGTCTCCTCAACCTCCATCTGTAGATATGCCTGTGCCAAGTCAATTTTTGTGAAACGTTTTCCTCCGGATAGTGAGGCGAAAATATCTTCTATCCTCGGAAGAGGATACTGTACCATGTGAAGGACCGGGTTTACAGTCACCTTAAAGTCTCCACAGATGCGAATTTTTCTCTGTTCCTCAGAGTTATTTTTCAATGCTTTTTTCATGACTGGAACGATGGGTGTTGCCCATTCGCTCCAATCTATTTTGGATAATACGCCTGCCTTTTCCAAATTCTTCAGCTCTGCCTCGACTGCCGGACGTATTGCGTATGGCACCGGTCTTGCCTTAAATTTTTTTGGAATTGCTGCATCTTCCACTTTTATTGAGGCGGTGATGCCTTTCAAGGTTCCTAGTTTCTCTTGAAACACTTCTTTGGCGTTGGCCAAGATGTCTTTTAATCGTTCAGGTATGATGTCATCATTGTTTTTTTCCGCTTCTACCGATAACAACGCTGTTTTACTGTGTTTTCCGTTTATTCACTGTTGGAGACTCGTTCCCGATGGAGGTCTAAACGCTGACCTGCTTGCCGCGCTGGCCGTCTCCCGAGTGCACCCTTCCAGTCCGTTATTGCTTGCCTCCGATTTCGCTGCCTGTCTCAGCTGCAGAGCCCGCCGCTGGAGCCCCAGCCTGACGCCCAGGAAGAATTAGCGCAGTACCTGCCACCAGCTTGGCCAGCTGGTGAAACCACAGTTTCTATTACTTCCTTGAGTCTTCTGGACGCTGGAGGAATCGATGTCCTTGAGGTGCTGCCGAATTGCAGGTAAGTCCGTTTCCACCTCATCGCCACTGTAGCGTCCGTGTGTCGATAAAGACAGTGAAGACAGGAGTTGGTTCATAGGTATTTACTAAGCAAGTCTGCGGGGGTGTTTCTAAAGGATATACACAATACACAGGCTTATATAGCCCAAGTGGCAATTACCGGCATTACGCACACCTGGGGCTCTTAAAGGCACATACACCACAATTGCTCTTAAAGGCACATACACCACAAAAACACCATAATTCCCAGCCCGATTAAAGCACCATCCCCGGTCCCATTATAGCACAATCGCCAGTTCCTGAACAGCACAATCCACGGTCCCAGTAGACCACAATCCTCGGGCCCAGTACAGCACAATCACCGGTCCAAGAACAGCACAATCCCAGGTCCCAGCACAACAAAATTCCCGTTCACTTGAAGCACACACCCCGGTCCCGGTACAGAACAATTCCAGGCACAAGGAATGCAAAATCGCCGAACCCTGTGCAGCAAAATCCCCGGCTCCAGGACTGCACAAATCCTGGTCCCAGTACAGCACAACCCCCGGTCGCAGTAAAGCAGAATCCCCAGTTCCTGTACAGCACAATTCCTGGTCCCATTGTAGCACAATCCCCGGTCACAATACAGCAGAATCCTCAAATGCTGTAAAGCACAATTCCTGGTTCCAGTAAAGCACAGTTGCCGGTCGCAGGACAGCACCAAGCCCAGTCCAAGTACAGCAAAATTCCTGCCCAGTACAATAACATTCCAAGTCCCAGTACCACACAATCCCCTGTCCGAGTACAGCATAATCCACTGTCCCAGTAATGCATAATCCACAGTCCCGGTATAGATTGGCAGAAGGGGAAGTACAATACCCGGTCCCAGTAGAGCACAATCACCAGTACCAGTATAGTACAATCTGCGGTCTCGGTTTAGTACAATCCCTGGTCCCAGTATAGTACAATGCCCGGTCCCAGTATAGTACAATCCCTGGTCCCAGTATAGTACAATCCCCGGTCCCAGTATAGTACAATCCCCGGTCCCAGTATAGTACAATCCCCAGTCCCAGTACAGCACAATCCCCGGTCCCAGTATAGTACAATCCCCGGTCCCAGTATAGTACAATCCCCGGTCCCAGTATAGTGCAATCCCCAGTCACAGTATAGCACAATCCCCGGTCCCAGTATAGCACAATCCCCTGTCCCAGTAAAGTACAATCCCCGGTCCCAGTATATTACAATTCCCAGCCCCAGTATAGTACAATCCCCGGGCCCAGTATAGTACAATCCACGGTCCAAGTATAGTACAATCCCCGGTCCCAGCATAGTACAATCCCCGGTCCCAGTATAGTACAATTCCCGGTCCCAGGATAGTACAATCCCCGGTTCCAGTATAGTACAATCCCTGGTCCCAGTATAGTACAATCCCCAGTCCCAGTATAGTACAATCTCCGGTCCAATTATAGAACAATCCCCGGTCCCATTATAGCACAATTCCTGGTCCCAGTATAGCACAATCCCCGGTCCCAGAATAGTACAATCCCCGGTCCCAGTTTAGTACAATCCCCGGTCCCGATATAATACAATCCCTGGTCCCAGTATAGGACAATCCCAGGTCCAAGTATAGTACAATCGCTGGTACCTCTATAGTACAATCCCCGGTCCCAGTATAGTACAATACTGGGTCCCAGTATAGTAGAATCGCAGGCCCCTGTATAGCACAATCACCGGTCCCAGTATAGCACAAGCCACAGTCCCAGTATAGTACAATCCCCGGTCCCAGTATAGCACAATCCCCAGTCCCAGTATAGTACAATCCCCGGTCATAGTATAGCACTATCCCCGGTCCAAGTATAATACAATTCACGGACCCAGTATAGTACAATCCCCGGTCCCAGTATAGTACAAACCCCGGTCCCAGTATGGCACAATCCCCGGTCCCAGTATAGCACAATCCCCGGTCCCAGTATAGTACAATCCCCGGTCCCAGTATAGTACAATCCCCGGTCCCAGTATAGCACAATCCCCGGTCCCAGTATAGTACAATCCCCGGTCCCAATATAGTACAATCCCCGGTCCCAATATAGTACAATCCCCGGTCCCAGTATCATACAATCCCCGGTCCCAGTATCATACAATCCCCGGTCCCAGTATAGCACAAACCCCGGTTCCAGTATAGCACAATCCCCGGTCCCAATATAGTACAATCCCCGGTCCCAGTAGAGTACACTCCCCGGTCCCAGTATAGTACAATTCCCCATTCCCAGTATAGTACAATTCCCAGTCCCAGTATAGTACAATCCCCGGTACCAGTATAGTACAATCCCCGGTACCAATATAGTACAAGCCCCGGTCCCAGTATAGTAAAATCACCGGTACCAGTGTAGTACAATCGCCAGTCCCAGTATAGTGCAATCCCCGTTCCCAGTTTAGTACAATCCCCGGTCCCAGTATAGGACAATCCACGGACCCAGTATAGTGCAATTCCCGATCCCAGTATAGTACAATCCCCGGTCCCAGTATAGCACAATCCCCGGTCCCAGTATAGTACAATCCCCGGGCCCAGTATCGTACAATCGCCGGTCCCAGTATAGTACAATCACCGGTCCCAGTATAGCACAATCCCAGGTCCCGGTATAGTATAATCCCCGGTCCCAGTATAGCACAATTCTTGGTCCCAGTATAGCACAATCCCCGGTCACAGTTTAGTCCAATCCCCGGTCCCAGTTTAGTACAAACCACGGTCCCAGTATAGTACAATCACCGGTCCCAGTATAGCACAATCCCCGGTCCCAGTATAGTACACTCCCGGGTCCCAGTATAGAAATGCCCACGGTCCAAGTAGAGTACAATCCCCGGTCACAGTATAGCACGATCCCCAGTCCCAGTATAATAAAATCCCCAGTCCCAGTATGGTACAATCCCCGGTCCCAGAATAGCACAATCCCCGGTCCCAGTATAGTGAAATCCCCATTCCTAGTATAGTACAATCACCGGTCCCAGTATAGTACAATCCCCAGTCCCAGTACAGTACAATCCCCGGTCCCAGTATAGTACAATCCCCGGTCACAGTATAGTACAATCACCGGTCCCAGTATAGCACAATCTCCGGTCCCAGTATAGTACAATCCCGGGTCCCAGTATAGAAATGTCCACGGTCCAAGTATTGTACAATCTCCGGTCCCAGAGAAGCACAATCCCCAGCCCCAGTATAGTACAATCCCCGGTCCCAGTATAGTACAATCCCCGGTCCCAGTATAGTACAATCCCCGGTCCCAGTATAGCACAATCCCCGGTCCCAGTATAGTGCAATCCCCATTCCCAGTATAGTACAATCCCCGGTCCCAGTATAGTGCAGTTCAATCCCCGGTCCCAGTATAGTACAATCCCTGGTCCCAGTATAGCACAATCTCTGGTCCCAGTATAGTACAATCCCCGGTCCAAGTATAGTACAATCCCCGGTCACAGTATAGTACAATCCCCGGTACCAGTATAGCACAATCCCCGGTTCCAGTATAGTAGAATCCACAGTCCCAGTACAGTACAATACCCGGTCCCAGTATAGTACAATCCCTGGTCCCAGTACAGTACAATACCCGGTCCCAGTATAGTACAATCCCTGGTCACAGTATAGTACATTCCCCCTTCATCATATAGTACATTCCCTGGTCCGAGTATAGCACAATCCCTGGTCCCAGTATAGTACAATCCCCGGTCCCAGTATAGTACAATCCCCGGTCCCAGTATAGTACAATCCCCGGTCCCAGTATAGCACAATCCCTGGTCCCAGTATAGTACAATCCCCGGTCCCAGTATAGTACAATCCCCGGTCCCAGTATAGTACAATCCCCGGTCCCAGTATAGTACAATCCCCGGTCCCAGTATAGTACAAACCCCGGTCCCAGTATATCACAATCCCTGATCCCAGTATAGTACAATCCCCGGTCCCAATATAGTACAATCCCCGGGCTCAGTATAGCTCAATTCCCAGTCCCAGTATAGTACAATCCCTGGTCCCTGTACAGTAGAATCCCCTGTCCCAGTATAGTACAATCCCCGGTCCCAGTATAGTACAATCCCCGGTCAGAGTACACTAGAATCCCCAGTCCCAGTAGAGTACAAACCCGGTCCCAGTATAGTACAATCCCCGATCCCAGTATAGTACAATCCCTGGTCCAATATAGTGCAGTCCCCGGTCCCAGTATAGTACAATCACCGGTCCCAGTGTAGTACAATCCCCTATCCCAGTATAGTACAATCCCCGGTCCCAGTATAGTACAATCCCCTGTCCCAGTGCAGTACAATCCCCTGTGCCAGTACAGTACAATCCCCGGTCCCAGTATAGCACAATCCCCGGCCCCAGAATAGTAAAATCCCCGGTCCCAGTATAGTACAATCCCAGATCCCAGTATAGTACAATCCCTGGTCCCAGTATAGCACAATCCCCGGGCCCATTATAGCAAAATTCCCACTCCCAATATAGTACAATCCCCGGTCCCAGTATAGTACAAACCCCGGTCCCAGTATAGTAAAATCCCCGGTCCAAGTATAGTACAATCCCAGGTCCCAGTATAGTACAATCCCCGGTCCCAGTATAGTACAATCCACTGTCCCAGTATAGTACAATCCCCGGTCCCAGTATAGCACAATCCGCGGTCCCAGTTTAGTACAATCCCCGGTCCCAGTATAGCACAATCCCCGCTCCCAGTATAGCACAATCCCCGGTCCCAGTATAGTACAATCACCGGCCCCAGTATTGTACAATCCCTGGTCCCAGTATAGTACAATCCCAGATCACAGTATAGTACAATCCCAGATCCCAGTATAGTACAATCCCTGGTCCCAGTGTAGCACAATCCCCGGGCCCATTATAGCACAATCCCCACTCCCAATATTGTAAAATCCACAGTCCCAGTATAGTACAAACCCCGGTCCCAGTATAGTAAAATCCCCGGTCCCATTATAGTACAATCTCCGGTCCCAGTGTAGTACAATCCCCGGTCCCAGTATAGTACAAGTCACGGTCCCAGTATAGTACAAACCCCGGTCCCAGTATAGCACAATCCCCGGTCCCAGTATAGTACAATCCTCGGTCCCAGTATAGTACAATCCACAGTCCCAGTACAGGACAATCCCAGATCCCAATATAGCACAATCCCCGGTCCCAGTGCAGTAAAATCCCCGGTCCCATTATAGTACAATCCACGGTCGCAGTATATTACAATTCCCGGTTCCAGTATAGTACAATCCCTGGTCCCAGTATAGAGCAATCCCCGGTCCCAGTACAGTACAATCGCCAGTACCAGTACAGTACATACTCCGGTCCCAGTATAGTACAATCCCCGGTCCCAGTATATTACAATCCCCGGTCCCAGTATAGTACAATCCCTGTTCGCAGTATAGTACAATCCCCGGTCCCAGTATAGTACAATCCCCGGTCCCAGTATGGTACAATCCCCGGACCTAGTATAGTACAATCCCCGGCCCCAGTATAGTAAAATCCCCGGTCCCAATTTAGGACAATCCCCGGTCACAGTATAGTACAATCCCCGGGCCCAGTATAGCACAATCCCCAGTCGCAGTATTTTACAAGCCCCGGTCCCAGTATAGTACAATCCCCGGTCACAATATAGTACAATCCCCGGTCCCAGTATAGTATAATCCCCGGTCCCAGTATAGTACAATCCCCGGTCCCAGTTTAGCACAATCCCGGGTCAAAATATAGCACAATCCCCGGTCCCAGTATAGCACAATCCCCGGTCCCAGTCTAGTACAATCCCCGGTCCCAGTATAGTACAATCCCCTGTCCCAGTATACTAAATCCATGGTCCCAGTATAATACAATCCCCTGTCACAGTATAGCACAATCCCCGGTCTCAGTATAGCACAATCCCCGGTCCCAGTATAGTACAATCCCCGGTCCCAGTATAGTACAATCCCCCGGCCCAGTATAGTACAATCCCCGGTCCCAGAATACTACAATCCCCGGTCCCAGTAAAGTACAATCCGCAGTCCCAGTATAGTACAATCCCTGGTCCCAGTATAGTACAATACCCGGTCCCAGTATAGCACAATCCTCGATCCCACTATAGCACAATCCCCGGTCCCAGTATAGCACAATCCCCGGTCCCAGTATAGTCCAATTCCCGGTCCCAGTATAGTGCAATCACTGGCCCCAGTATAGTACAATGCCCGGACCCAGCATAGTACAATCCCCGGTCCCAGTATAGTACAATAACCTGTCCCAGTATAGTACAATAATCTGTCCCAGTATAGTACAATCCCCGGTCCTAATAAAGTACAATCCCCTGTCCCAGTATAGTACAAACCCCAGTCCCAGTATAGCACAAATAGCACAATCCCCGGTCCCAGTACATCACCATCGGCGATCCCAGTACAGCACAATCGGCGATCCGAGTATAATACAATCCCCAGTCCCACTATAGTACAATCCCCGGTCCCAGTAAAGTACAATCCCTGGTCCCAGTACAGTAAAATCCCAGATCCCAATATAGCACAATCCCCGGCCCCAGAATAGTAAAATCCCCGGTCCCAGTATAGTACAATCCCAGATCCCAGTATAGTACAATCCCTGGTCCCAGTATAGCACAATCCCCGGGCCCATTATAGCAAAATTCCCACTCCCAATATAGTACAATCCCCGGTCCCAGTATAGTACAAACCCCGGTCCCAGTATAGTAAAATCCCCGGTCCAAGTATAGTACAATCCCAGGTCCCAGTACAGTACAATCCCCGGTCCCAGTATAGTACAATCCACTGTCCCAGTATAGTACAATACCCGGTCCCAGTATAGTACAATCCCCGGTCCCAGTATAGCACAATCCGCGGTCCCAGTTTAGTACAATCCCCGGTCCCAGTATAGCACAATCCCCGCTCCCAGTATAGCACAATCCCCAGTCCCAGTATAGTACAATCACCGGCCCCAGTATAGTACAATCCCTGGTCCCAGTATAGTACAATCCCAGATCCCAGTATAGTACAATCCCAGATCCCAGTATAGTACAATCCCTGGTCCCAGTGTAGCACAATCCCCGGGCCCATTATAGCACAATCCCCACTCCCTATATTGTAAAATCCACAGTCCCAGTATAGTACCAACCCCGGTCCCAGTATAGTAAAATCCCCGGTCCCATTACAGTACAATCCCCGGTCCCAGTGTAGTACAATCACCGGTCCCAGTATAGTACAAGTCACGGTCCCAGTATAGTACAAACCCCGGTCCCAGTATAGCACAATCCCCGGTCCCAGTATAGTACAATCCTCGGTCCCAGTATAGTACAATCCACAGTCCCAGTACAGTAAAATCCCAGATCCCAATATAGCACAATCATCGGTCCCAGTGCAGTAAAATCCCCGGTCCCATTATAGTACAATCCACGGTCCCAGTATATTACAATTCCCGGTTCCAGTATAGTACAATCCCTGGTCCCAGTATAGAGCAATCCCCGGTCCCAGTATAGTACAATCGCCAGTACCAGTACAGTACATACTCCGGTCCCAGTATAGTACAATCCCCGGTCCCAGTATAGTACAATCCCCGGTCCCAGTATAGTACAATCCCTGTTCGCAGTATAGTACAATCCCCGGTCCCAGTATAGTACAATCCCCGGTCCCAGTATGGTACAATCCCCGGACCTAGTATAGTACAATCCCCGGCCCCAGTATAGTAAAATCCCCGGTCCCAATTTAGTACAATCCCCGGTCACAGTATAGTACAATCCCCAGGCCCAGTATAGCACAATCCCCGGTCGCAGTATTTTACAAGCCCCGGTCCCAGTATAGTACAATCCCCGGTCCCAATATAGTACAATCCCCGGTCCCAGTATAGTATAATCCCCGGTCCCAGTATAGTACAATCCCCGGTCCCAGTGTAGCACTATCCCTGGTCCCAGTTTAGCACAATCCCCGGTCAAAATATAGCACAATCCCCGGTCCCAGTATAGCACAATCCCCGGTCCCAGTCTAGTACAATCCCCGGTCCCAGTAGAGTACAATCCCCTGTCCCTGTATACTAAATCCATGGTCCCAGTATAATACAATCCCCTGTCACAGTATAGCACAATCCCCGGTCTCAGTATAGCACAATCCCCGGTCCCAGTATAGTACAATCCCCGGTCCCAGTATAGTACAATCCCCCGGCCCAGTATAGTACAAACCCCGGTCCCAGAATACTACAATCCCCGGTCCCAGTAAAGTACAATCCGCAGTCCCAGTATAGTACAATCCCTGGTCCCAGTATAGGACAATACCCGGTCCCAGTATAGCTCAATCCTCGATCCCACTATAGCACAATCCCCGGTCCCAGTATAGCACAATCCCCGGTCCCAGTATAGTCCAATTCCCGGTCCCAGTATAGTGCAATCACTGGCCCCAGTATAGTACAATGCCCGGACCCAGCATAGTACAATCCCCGGTCCCAGTATAGTACAATAACCTGTCCCAGTATAGTACAATCCCCGGTCCTAATAAAGTACAATCCCCTGTCCCAGTATAGTACAAAACCCCAGTCCCAGTATAGCACAAATAGCACAATCCCCGGTCCCAGTACATCACCATCGCCGATCCCAGTACAGCACAATCGGCGATCCGAGTATAATACAATCCCCAGTCCCACTATAGTACAATCCCCGGTCCCAGTAAAGTACAATCCCTGGTCCCAGTATAGTACAATCCCCGGCCCCAGTATAGCACAATCCTCGATCCCACTATAGCACAATCCCCGGTCCCAGAATAGCACAACCCCGGTCCCAGTATAGCACAACCCCCGTACCAGTTTAGTACAATCCCCTGTCCCAGTATAGCACAAT